>NC_056746.1:869118582-869151082 GCF_019279795.1 Protopterus annectens | reverse complement strand
TTTAAAAATAGTCTCTTAGTTCGTAATAGCATGCATCCTAAGCACATATTCTCAAATATCATCAAAGGGCAATTAATTAGAACTAGCAATATATGCAATGTGCAAACTGATAAAGAGAAAAAAGTAAACTACTTAGAGTAACTATTTCTGCAGAGGGGGTATGATAAAACTGTCCCCAGGATTCATGAAGCTTGTGTCAGGTGCAGGCGTAGCATCAGCACCAAAGATGGCCGCCGAGCGATTCAGGTACGAGCTGTTTCCACATGCGCTACCTTCATATGCTATGCCCACACAACTCCCGAGCCTTGTACGATAATTACCCCATGTGCAGCAGTGTAGCATGCAAATGAAGGTATGTAGTGATTCAAGAAGTGGTGCAGGCGTAGTGTAAGCATGCAGAAATGTAAACTGTAGAAAACGGTTTACATTTTTGAAAACATAAAATCGGAGCCATGACAGCCGACCAAACACATGTATTATATTATTAATATATGCCAATGGCTAATTATATAGCCACTGGCATAAAAAAATGTACAGAATATAAAATTAACATTTAATATATATAGTCACACTATCGCGACATGGAAGCGCAGGGCAGTGGTGCGCAAAGGGGATCACAAGGAATATATAAAAATATGGAATAAAACAACAATGAAACACATATCGTGATTTCCCCATAATAGTCAATGGCAGGCATGCTAAAACCATACTTATGGAGCAAGGGTTGCTAAGGGGCAGTGACAGTGTTATGCGCAGTAGCTAGGAATTAGTAGGCAATGCCATGCAAATGAGAGGAGTAATAGTGAATTGCAGATTTCCCGCTGATGTAAGGCTGCACCTCACAGTGTAGCGTTATAACACCGAGGTGTGCCCTTGAGATAAAGATGACATCAAAAGAGGGGTGTGTCGCTATTGCTGTAAGCACATTGAGCATTGCTAAACTGGTCTGCCCCTAGCTAGGCAAAGCTGCAGGATAGGGGTGTGTCGAAATGGCCATAGCTATACTTAGCTGAGAGTACACAAGGTAACCGAGTATGCATGTGAACGGAGATGAAAACAAGAGTAAACCCGGTAAATGAGTATGCGTTGCGTGCACTGCAGCTGAAACAGAAAGAATATAGGAAAGAAATAAGGAAATGCTGCAGCAGTGAAATTGGAGTATAAATGACTAATTAACACCTAGGAGCCTACAGTGGGCCATTGACAACAGCTAACAAGGCTGCAAGCAGCTACCTGCAGAACAGGGAAGGGGAGGGGCTGTACTGCAAAGAAAACAGTAAAGTGTCAAAGCAGAGCAAAGCCGATATGCAGTATATCAGCTACAAGGCACATTTTGCCATGACTCGGTAGGGAAAGTGCAAAACAAGAAAGACGGCAGGTGGATGCATGCCTGATAATGGGAGGGGATCCAGGTCTAAAAGTGAATTAAAGGGCAACAGATTAATCAAGGCAGGCAAGTTGATCTCCACAGTAAAGGCCCCACACTTGCAGTACTCACTGCAAAACCCATAATTAAGACATTCTGCAGCTGGAATAGGTCCTACACACCCACTGACATCAGCAGCATCCATAGCACATTACTGTAAAGTGTGAAAGCACCTCACACATGTGTGTGTATTCCCATACACTCTGCACCAGTGGTGTACATAGATGGGGAACTTTTATTATGTACATGTTAGAGGCTGCCATAGCTTTGATCCACCAGCATGTGTTGGAGACTGAAGGTGGTGTGGAGGATGATGCACATGACCACCTCAGGCACCAGAGGAGGAGGAGATTGTTCAGACCCAGGGTAACCTACCAGGGGATACATGATATGGAGATAGTAGAGCATTACAGGGTGGACAGAGGCATCCTACAGCAACTTGTGGAGCTGTGCCGGCCACACCTCAGAGCCAGAACAAACAGAGGGGAACCCATCCCAGTGGATACGAAGGTATATGTAAGCCTGAGAATACTAGCTACAGGTACCTTTCAAAGACCAACTGGGGATATCATGGGGATCTCACAGGCATTAGCATCCAGGGTACTACACTAGTTCCTGGATGCCATGTTACCTCATGCCAATGAGCACATATACTTCCCCTGAACGCAGGAGGAGTTGGCCAGCAATATGCATCTCTTCCACCATGTGGTAGAATACCCGGAGCTACTGGGTGCAATAGACTGCATGCATATACACATAAAATCACCACCCAGTGAGCAGGGTAGACGCTACATAAACCACAAAGGATACCCCTCCATCAACTGCCAGGTCATGTGCAATGCCCAGGACATTATCATGGATGTGTTTGCTGGCAGCCCTGGAAGCTTTCACGACTACCTCATCTGGCATGCCTCACAGCTGTATCAGTTATTTGCCAGGGGGGACATCCCAAATGGCCACCTGGTGGGGGATGCTGGCTATGCACTGGAACCGTGGATGATGACTCCCATCAGAAATGCACACACACCCATGCAGGAACGCCATAATGAGGCACACGCACAAACCAGAATCATCATAGAGCGTGTGTTTGGGATGCTGAAATCATGGTTCCGTTGCTTGGACATATCTGGTGGAGCCTTGCAGTACTCTCCAGGCACATGTGCCAGCATCTTCATATTGTGTGCCATGCTACACAATATGGTCCTGCAGAAACAGCTGCAGCAGGGACAGAATGGCGAAGGCCCTCACAGCCCACCACCATTGCAAAGAGCCCCACAGGTACAGAGGTACTCAAACCATGAACACCCTGAGCCAGTCCCAGCAGGCAGATGGAGGTGTGCCCAGTATGCCCATGCCTTGGCAAAGAGGGAATGTATAGCACAGACACTGACAGTGCAGGCACCTAGGGACTGCCACCTTTCTCCACCTGCACACACAGTAAAAATGGATGGCACACACACATGACTACCTGTAAATTGTCATGTATAGGCAGTCTACTGTTTGCATCCAACATAGACAGCCCTCAACTATTGCACACACAACTGCCATTGGCACAAGGTAAGTCAACACCTGAACAGTAAATTAAGCTATCAGCATATGCAGATACTGTATGAATAGATTCATAGGTAAGTACTTGGCCAGCTGCCAAAGGCCATTCCTAAGCCCAGCCAAAATTTGTCAGCTTTTGCCACCCCATTGATTCATTAACTGTCCCTTTGTGGAGCAGAGCCAATGGCGGGATCCCTTGGGTGCATCTACTGTTCCCCATTCAATCTTCAAGGTTTCTCTTGCAGAATGTTAGTGAGGGGCTCTGTATAATGTAGATAGGGATGCTGTTCCAAAGTATGGGGAGTGTCTGTGACAGGAAGCTGTCCCTCCAGCATCTTCCAGTTATTGTTATGGCAAGGTTCAGCTCACTACAGTGTGTGGCTCACTGTGACATGGATTCCCATAGGTGGAGCTTATTTATCAAGCCTGAGTTTGTCATGGCTGTGTTGGCCAGTGGAGATCATCTCTGGGTAAACGAGATGCCACTGAGTAAAGCAGGAGTTTATTCAGTCTGGCTGCATAGGCTATATATTGGAGGCCAGTATTCCTCTTGACGAGGTACATTCGTGGACCCCCCAGCTGATGGAAGTGTCTTCTGAGGTACATCCCACATGGGTTATGAGTGATGAGAAAAGGTGCACTATAACCCCAGTATGTCTAGATGGGAATACTTTAGTAATCAGATGGCCTACATAGAAGGATGTCCTAACTACTGTGGAGATATGATTGTCAAAGGGGAGATCACTATCTACCTTAGTCCCCAGATACCCCATTACCTCATCCGTATTAAAGTGGCTGCCACTTATGTGTTAATATGTGGGTGCCAATTCCACAATGGAATGACCATGCAGTTAGTGGCACTTGGCTGGAGGCCGTGTCATTGGCACCCTGTGACATTCTCCATGAGGCCCCTTGAGGGATGTCTGTGTCAGCTGGACTATCAATCATGGTTCCTAGTTCACAGTCATTGCCAAACATGGTCTGCCGTCGTCCACCTGTGTTTGCCTGTACCTCTGAGACATATATGCTAAACAGTAGGGCTCCCAGGACTGAGTCCTGTGGGACACCAGTCGTGACTGGTCAAGAGTTGGACCTGGAGACCTCTAGTCGCACCATGTGGGTTCTGTGTGTAAGCCCATTGGCAACCCAACCTGTGATGTATGGGTGTATGTACAGGCTGGTGTGTTTATCAATAATACCTGAGTGGGGCATGGTGTCAAAAGCCTTGACAAGGTCCAGGTAGTATGTGTGAACCACCTCCCTCATCATCTAACGTCTTGGTGACTGTATGTAAGATGTCAAACAGGTTCAGTAGGCATGAACTGCACTCAACCAAGCTGACCTGGGTTGGGTCACATGTTCGGAGGTTACCAATGTCTTTGTTAATGAGTGCCATGAGGATGTGAACCATACCATTGCAGACCAGGCTAGTCAGGCTTATAGGGTGGTAGTAGCCATGGTCAGTTGTGATTCCACCTTGATGGAGTGGAATAACCATTGCCACACTCCATTGTATAGGCATGTAGCCTGCGGAGAGGCTGAGGTAGGAAAGCTTAATTAGGTGGGGGGCAGGTTGTCTTGTACAGTTTGCAAGATGCTGTCTGGGACAACATCTGCCTCCATTGATGCTGTGTTTTGCTGTTAGAGAGGGCCATTTCCACCTGTGTGTCTCTGATGTGTGGGATACTGTACCTTTCGGGTAGTGTTGTGGGCTCTTTAGGGGGTGAAGTATGCACTGAATGGATCTGCAAGGATGTTGGCAATATCAGTAGGGTCAGCATATTTTGTGCTATATTTCACCGGCACAGTGCAAATCTGTGTGTCACCATGTAGATCCTTGACATAGCCAAAGACTTTGTGGTTATCTTTCGAATCCTTGCATATTCTCCTGCTGATGTTAGCCTTGGATGATGTCATGAGAGACTTACGTATCATACTAACAGTGGTCACGGATGTCTGCCCTTCGTGGGATTTTCTGTGTGTCTGGAACACTCTCCAACTTCTGTAGTATAGCCTGTTTATTGCAGAGGTCCACCAGACTGGTGTCCTTGTCTAGGAGGAGTGAGTCTTGGTTTACCAGTGATGGTACAATCCATACATCCATGTAAGTGCTTATAGATTGCATTTGTAAATCTGTCTGTATCTTGAGCAGTGTTTCCCCTTAGCGTGGGGGCTGTGAAACCCCCCACCCTTGTCACTAGTAGTGTAAATTCAGCTGTAGGAAAGGTATACACTGTGGTATCCGTGGGTGGAGGAGATGCTTGGGTGTGGAAACAGTGAATAGTCCATGGTCAGATCTAACCAGTGACCGGTTAATCTCCGCTGTGGTGCACCTGTTGCCCATGTTGGTGATGACCACTTCTAGTAGTTTCCACCCCACATTAGGGAGGTTACCACCTGATATAGGGCATATGAGATGATAAATTCCAGGAAGCGCTGGGCCTGGAAGTGAGTACCAGACTAAGTTTCCCAGTTAATGGTATGGTAGTTGACATCGACCAATGTCAGGGTGTGCGTTAGGATTGTCATGTTCTCCACTGTCTCCAGGTAGGTGGAGTGGAGGTCCTGGGTCATGGAGGGTGATCTGTAGTAGGCCACAGTCTACATTGCAGTTGTGGCTGATGTTAGCTGCACATGAATGATCTCAGAGGTATCATGCTGCCCCACTAACCTGGAGGTGTAGGTATCCCTGATGAATATGGATACAGCCCCTCCATGTCTGTCAGTCCATGTTCTGTGGCTGAAATGTGTGGTTAGGGTTGTAGTCTGGTAGTGCTGGTGTGCTCTCAGGAGCCTTACGACAGATGTCAGTTAATGCACAGATGTTGATGTTGTCCATCCTGAGAAGTGCTGTGAGTGCATGCATGTTGTGATCACAACCCCTGGTTTTGAGTAGCATAACCCTCATTGAATCTGCTATTGTGCTGTTTACAGAGCTGGTATTCACCTTCGAAACTCTCCTAAATAAGGCACCCATGGGGGTGCCAATAGCCTTGGCCAGGATTCCAAACCTAAGGCTGACACATAGGCCGGTATGGTATCATTCCATGCATGTTCCCCATTTGTGCTTGTTTTTCATCTCCCCTGTAGGTAACCTACTGGTAAGCAATAGAAAGCCTTAAACTTATACAAGTCTTCCAGCTTCCAAGATAGGCTTTTGGAGTGACTAAGTTTCAGAGTTCTGTATGTTCTTGCTGTACTTAACTGTTTCCTGACTACATGGTGATTTCTCACTGTATATTGTGATCTAAAGGTCTGTTTATTCACATATTATGGCTGTGATGGCCAGCACATTAGAAATTCACAGATAGCCTACTACCTATCTCCCCAAGGGCAATTAGAAGCATAGCTACACTGTGATGGCTTTCACCGCATCATTGATGAAGTAACTGAGCCTCTGTCAAGCATAGCCAATGAAGCAATTCCAGGCAGAGTTGCTGGAAGCTGTTGAAGACTGGGGTTGTGTAGGGTGATAGGGTCACTTAGTGATCTAAAGAGAGCATGTTAATGTGACAATTCAACACCATTCAATTCCCCCAACAGGTCTTGCAGCTATCAAACTGGACAGGCTCCCCCACCCCCTGGCTGTATGGTACTGGGACACATATTCCCAGGGGTGTATAGTCTGTTACCCATTCACACAACAAGGTTTCCCTTGAAGTGTGTCAGTGAAGGGCTATGCCTAATGTAGTTAGGAATGTAATGTATTGTCTCACAGTACATTTGTTATATGTTGTTATTTCAAGAGTATGTGAAGCTCAGTGAGTTTGGGGGCCTCCACCCTTTGCTTAGCCTAGCTTACACATAGAAATCATCTAAATAGGAAATAGGCGGAAGCAACGTTACTGTCAACAGTGTAATGGTTACAGCATCTGCAAATTATCTGTGCATTCAAGGTTACAATCCCAATAAAGGCAGGGATGTTTATCATGTGAAAAGTATACCTTAACCACAGCTTGCATATATAGGTAGTAACCGTCTGTATAATAAACATTCGAAACACCCATATAAAGCCATGTGTGCTGGTGAGTACAGTCAAGAGATGTTATGTCAGCACATAGTGAGATGTTACTTCACTGACATGTATATATCCTGACTAGTTTGCGCGCACAGGTTATACATTACAAAGTTTAACTGTATATGCAGTTACATCAATAGCCATATATATGAATATCTACGAATACACTTCGTGACACAAAAGCACTCCAAAGGAATTGGAGTGTACACAAAACACATGCAGCTCTGGTATTATAACAATTAATATTGACCTAATTCACCATAGAAGGGGTGGTTGTTGTGTATGTGAAGATTGGGGTGGGGGAGGAATGATGTGTAATGCGATCATGCATCAAGGAGGGCCTGGGTTGGATGTCCAATAAGTGAACTGGAGTGGTATATATGGAGTATGGGGACAATATAAAAAGGACACAAAGCAAGAATCTTTCTCATTCATAATGCACCCTGTCATGTCTCATTGCAACACCTAATTTCACAAACATATGAACATTAACATGTATCAAACATATGTACACCAACTGACTGTCACATTTGTTTTCAGTAGTGAGGAATGTCTGTAGTACAATGTATATTCTAAACACCATAACATTTGTACATATATCAGATGCCGTAGTGGTAAAGTCAGTGACTGTGGTGTTGATGGTCCCAGGTTCAAGACCTGCAAGGGCTGTTAGGTTATTTTGAAGGCCAGAATAAGGGCTGTTGGATGCAGGTGGATTAAAGCACTCTAAAGCAGTTCTAAGTGGGTTTCCACAGGTTTGCGCGATGGTAAGCAGCACTGAAACACGGTAAACAGAAAAGTGTTTCACAGGTTTAACCCTTGCTTAACGTTGCACAGACCACAGGCAAACCTGCTTACAACCAAGTAAATGTGCGTTATTCACAATTTCCCTACCAGTGCCTACTCTGAGAGGTAAAATAATAACACCTTCCAGGAGTAGAACCCGTAACCATGTACTCCATCTTCAGAGTAACTTAACACTAAGCTACCTGGGATGTACCTATCCCAGTTGTGTATACAGACAGGTAAAAACACAAAAGGGAGGAATGTGTTGAAATTAGACAACCCGCCATGTACTCAATTTAAGGTGTATGCTCATATACATATATATATATATATATATATATATATATATATATATATATATATATATATATATATATATATATATAGACAGAGAGATACACAGAGATATGTCGATATATACAGGTCTACATATATATGTAGATATACAGATAGGTTAAAAACATCTATACATCTATGGAGGTACAGATAAACGTATGCAATAATATATATATATATATATATTTACATATACACATATATATACACACACACACACACACACATATATATATATATATATATATATATATATATATATACACACATATATATATATATATATATATATATATATATATATATATATATATATATATATATATATATATATATATATATATACACATACATACATGTCTGTAGACAACATCCGAAGTGGTCATATCTGAATATAACATGGACCATAGCAGTCACACATTCTGCCCCCCCCCCAAACAATATGAACATAACATATGAAGAGTATATGCCAATACACTATTACAAATATGTTCTATGAACGCAGTCACCAACACAAACAAATATCCATGACAGAAATACACAGACAGCTTTCATTTTGCAAAACTTTATTACATTCTGATGTATTGCCAAAAGGATTCAAGGACTAACAGTACCTGCATGCTATACAGGAAGCATTTAATAGTGCCTTAATGAATCAGCCTGCAATTACCATAGTATTAGTCCACTAAGGGATAGGTGTTCACATAGGGAAAGAACAGCCACACACATATAGACATTGTATAAAAGGGGCTCCTCCACACCTGCATGTGCAATGTACACCCACCAACATCTACCCTACAACCAAAATAACTACATCAATACATACTGTCATACCATAACCAATTATTCAACTACTGTACAATATCTCATGAAACCTTAACATACCTGGACACAGACACACTAAACTGGCCCTATGTGAAATAGTTGCAATTATACAATTGAACAGCTGCTGATGTAACAGGGTTTGTATGATCTAATCCCGTTTCAGAGGGTTGAAAGGTTTGTAAACCACGAAGTGTTACCGAGTACTGATTATCAGCACAGTATGATACACAGTAACACCAAACTAAATATCTCTGGTAAGCACACTGTAAACCCCCTAACATTATATGCATAGCTATGCAACCTTGAGCTGGTCAAACAACCTGGTCAGACTGAAACATATGCAGAAGTATTAGGTACAGACAAACCCTGCACAAGTAGCAATGTTCAGAAATATAACAGCGGTTCTTCTAGGCATTACACACAATATATTACTGTTCGTCTCCATAAAGCTGTTGCAATAGATTCCAAACAACTCCTCCGCGCTGTCTTCCTCACAAGTAAGGCAAAGGGACAACGCCCAAGTGGAGTACTCAATTATACTCCACTGTAGCCATGGTATTGGCTAAGGCAGTAGCAGCGCAGCTGATGTGCATGTAATTAGCTCCTTAGGAACACCAAATGGTCATCGGGATAGCACGTTACTGATCTGTAACTATAAAAGGTTGCCTTGTCACACATTCAGACCATCTGTATCTACCTGTAGGACAGTACAAAACACTGAAAGATGAACTGAAAACGAGTATTATACTAGTCAATAACACCTCTGATTACTAAGAAGGTATGTATAACATGTAGTATGTCTGTGTCTGTAGTACCTGTACTGTAAGAATTACAGTGTAATCAATGCATATAGTGAAAATAGCTATCTTTTAGTGATGTATTGTTGAGCAGTAGTAATGCTTGTAGTATTCTATGGGTGTAGCTGTAGCTGTAGGTCACACGGCAAACTACGCACACACTGCAAGGGATGATATGGGCTTGGAACTGACCAATTTGCTTCCAGCCACTGTCAGAGTCAGGACTGGTCCAACAAGTATGTGCTATAACAGGGGATAGTATATGACGATATATTGTAACAGTCGACATATGTATTGGTGTATAAGTAAGATGAACATGTTAAAGGTGAGCTTACCATGCAAATATGGTGTGCATTGTGGGATATTGTGCCAATAACTGTGTAATGTACAGTATTCTAGGCAGATATGTAATCTATTCTACATAGCAGTTCTGTTATGTTATGCAAACAGTAGTTATGTCTATTGTCAATTACAATACTCAATGACAGGATACATATCATTTGTATTCATCTGACAGTTTAGCAGCATGATAGCAAAGATAATTGGAAGAGCCAGGTAATTATCCATGCACATAACACATGTAATATCCACCTCTCTAGTATTGTTTGAAAGCAATAACAGCTGTGCATGTGTACATGTTATCCAAATGTGTAGTGACCCTTGTTACAGGGCTGGGCCGAATGGCTATGTGCACACCTACATAGAGTGGATATTGAGAGTACAGACACATTGGTTGAACTACCAGGTTTGTGTAGCCCAACCTCTCATTGCCAACCTAACAGCCACTTGCACATACTGTATATAAGGTAGTGCACAGCACTGGTAATGAAACAGGTTGCATATCATCTTTAACTCCAGTGTAAAATCTGCAGTTGGAGTGTAAGATATAGGAGACAGCTGCCCATGTGTAATAGCCGCTTCATAGGTGATGCCTCACACTATCCGATTATATCCTGATCATGTTGATAGTGGCATCAGAGTCTATTGATACATGGAGAGTGGGTGTCTGTGCCCAACAGAGCTCATGGTCCTGGTGGATATGTGAATATATACCCAAAGAAGGAAACAGACCTGTAGACACTTGCATCATCTGTAATCAACTAACAGGATGTGATGTGCTCCTCAGAGGAGGATTACTGCTAAAAGTAGCTACAATGTTTCTGTAATAGCCAGTGTTGTCACATCCATAACACAAATATTTACGTGTGAGCATCACTGTCTAAAACATATTCATAAGCAATACGTAAACTAAATACAGTACTTGGTATTTGTAGTACTGAATACTCATACAGGCATATCCACTAGTCAGCTACTGGTGTTTACTAATGTCAGCTTTGTGTATGTGGCCATCCTGGGGGAATGCAATCTCTATGCCATGTACACAGCCAAACTCACCTAACACCATGTTCCACACATTGTTTGGAATGCAGCTACAGGGGTAAGCTGGAAGGCAACCCAGTGTACAGCCATGACTGGACTGAACAGTCATGAGGTGTAGGTTAACACATTCAGCTCATCAACACAACCAACACATACCCTTACCAGAACACAGTAAGGGCACTCACACACACTACCAGAAATCACACACATTCACAGATGCATCTAAGTATCTGGCCAAACAAGTGACCCCCTCAAGCAGGAAGAGACAGACACTGAAATACACAAACTGTATGACATAGTTTGCATAATTGTGCCACACATTAGAACACATGGCTGGAAACATGCACGCCAACCTATATGAGGGCATACATACTGTCAGCTGCCTGTCTGCCAAGATTAGCCACATATCCATACACTCAGACCACCTTTTAAACTATACACATAGCTCTGGCATATTCCATGTTGTTGTGCAGGACCTGTGATGCAGTAGACTGGACTGCATGGAAACACATGTAGGAACTGTCAGGTCTAGTAGCCCATGCAGGTATGTCCCAAGGCCTGGGTAGCATTCTGCCATTGGCCAGAATGATACTGCAGTACAGGGACAAAAGGATTGTATTCCACAATTGTCTAGTGTAGTGGTGGAAGTCAAAGGGTATCTAAATCTGTTGTCCTGGAATAACATGGATGTCAGACCATGATGCTTTGCCAGACAGGGCCTGCACCTGTCACCCCTGGGAATCTGGATACTGCATAGCACTCATGCTTCCCCTATAGTGCCTTCATCATGCACTGTTCAAGTGAAGGTCCACTGCTGTTAAAGGGACAGCCAAGTAATATACTGTGAGTCTCGCTACACAATGATACATGTAAGAAACACTATATGGACACACATATGTCAATCCCTAACATGGAGAACATATCTGTGCAGTGGCTGAGACATGTTTCAATGCTCCAGAGAGCACACCTGCATGACCATGTTATAACACATACCTCACCTCTTGCCCATTATCCTTTATTGGAACACACGGGCCTCAGGTGCGTCCATATTCCTGAAGGGTATGTACACCCCCACACTAGTTGCACTTGCATAACTTCAGATGCATTATGCTGAGCAACTACTTTTGTGCCAAAGTGGAATGCAAAATGCACTTTGAGACAGATCACCCACCAGGCCGCGGACTTCCCAACTGTCATAATGTGCTGTAATGGGGAAGATTAGGTCTGAGACAGAACCATAATAATGGCTACTCTCAACTATTCCATTATGAACTGGGAAGACTCCTCATGTACCAACACCTGTACTCTATGCATGTTGGATTCCATCGACCTCACTGACCTGGATCACAGTAGTCACACAAACAGGGCTAACAGTATGCTACACATAGTTAGTATCCAATGTCAATGTTATGTTCCTAAGAGCAGAGTGGTGACTGTCATGGCACCCATGCAGATGGACAACGCATGTGCAAATGCTGAATCCTACACAAATTAACATTAAGCAGTCACATATGTGCAGTGATTGTGCCATTGAAACAGAACCAGGATTCCACCCAACACAAATAAGAAGGCAAACTGGTGGTGCCATGCTTTAAACTGTACCACAGAAGGTAGTAACTGTTGCAAGAGTGAGCACACATGAGTGTAGGTGATCCCTGGTCAGCTTCAGTAAGGTGCAGATGCACCATATAAAACCACACACAGCTACTGTGAAACTAATCAGCCACATATTATGAGGCAAAGCACAGAGTATTCTATAGCTGTGTCATTAATCATAATGGCAACGACAAGACCTGCCGTGCTGCACAGCACTATGGCATGGGAAGTACTGCACCTACAGAAATAGCACCCATTCATCCAGATAGGTTCTTGGAGAACCTAAACCCACTCCCGCCTCCACCACCCCCAACAAGTACACTTAGTAATATATCCATGTACACTACAGGGCCCCTGTACTAACAACTATGCAGGTACAGGCTGCACTATCTAGAGCTATACATACAGCTTTCATGGGACCTGTCAACATCCCAGGGTGTATCCTACACAAATGTAAGAACATTCAGCTATCCACATACACATCATGTTCAATCATAGCTTCATGTCAGGCTGCGTACACAACGAATGGTGCACAGCAACAGTTATCACACCCCACAAAGGGGGAGACACCATTGATAATGGGACATAGTACACAACTACCCTCCTGAGTCCAGTCTGTACGGCCATGAACCGTGATCAACGTATTTGATGTACTCGGTACAGATGTAGATGACAGTAGGGTTAATTCATACTGCATATCATAACCTTGCCAGGTTGTAGGACACCATCACCCATACTGTGTTCCAGCTAGACTCAGTAAACTAGGTGTATATTCATATGTCACAGGAGCAGTTGGCAACTGGACTGCTGGCAGATCCAACACTACAGAAGGTGTCTGACTAATACATGCACATCAAACTAGTGTTAGCCAGAGTAATACAGGGGTCATTCCTGGTACTCCCACTCTTTGTTATCTATACCACACAGACTAACACAGAAGGCATCAGCCTATTGATGTTTGCAAATGACTATGAACTAGGAGCAATAGTCAACTCAATGTGTGCAATGTTCAACATACAGAAGGGCCTTAGTGTGTCAGATGTGTGGTGTGTGATGTATGGCCACAATCTGACAGCTAAGTATTGCATTTTCATCCCCTATGTTAAAACCCTGTACCCATTAACTACCACCTAAGCAGCAGTCAACATAATGGCAACTGTGTGTATGAGATGCAGCTGGACAGTACTTTCCTTTGATAGTTACTTCACCACACCAGAGAGGTAGTCATATGTGGCACCCCTAATCATGACAGGGTGCCATCCAGGAATATATAGATAACTGCTTAGCCATACTCAACACCCATGTGACCCATAATAGATCACATATTTCCTTTAAGGGTTATTGCCCATTTGTAGATGGCCTAATCTGCCCTTCCCAATCGCTAGCTGCACTAAGCAGCATGCAGCCTACTCTGAATAAAGCCATGTCCAACCCAGAAGTGTTGGACATGCTACACTTAACACATCCTGATCCCATATAAACACATACATCATGGACATCCACCTTTCTAGTACAAGGATCACAACATGCCTGACAGATCTCTGTCCCATACACTTAACATACTCTTGTCATACTATGCATCCCTGTCCAGTGAAGCTGCACATCGCGCCTCGCTTTGACATGGTGTGATGACCGCATGCCAAATATATCAGTAACCCTGTGGATCGGTTCTGTAGCACTGCTTGAACTGGCCACTGAAACTTACCTGTCTGTTGCCTACAGCTAGGTAACCTGTCTGCCTAGGCTCATAAATGGCCCAGGGCATATAGCCTACTAGATCACTATGACCATACATGCTATAGTTGATATACAATCCTGCAAATACCATCTGGCTAGCTATTGTCCCATGTGTTACACATGTGCAACACAGGCAATACATGTCAGGATGCTACACAGCTGTACAGTGCCATGTAGATGTATATGGCAAAACACATACATGCTTTCAAGTCTGCAGGGTCACAGGTGATGTCCCTAATGGCTATGTATGACTATATATGTGACATATACACAGCATTAAGGTCAATTGCATTAATGTGAACACATCCAGGCATGTGCTGATAGGTAAAGACACCAGTGCAGGCAAACAGACATGCCCACGTCAAGACAACATCCACTTGATGTATGAACAATGTCATCACATGACACTCATATATTTGGTGATAACATCACATCACCAGTAAGTGTCAAATGTGTGTGATTTATACATGTCAGTGGTGTTAGTGTCATGTAGATTTGCAAAGACGTATTTGTAATCTTAATAAATGTGATACACATGTATGTTCAGCTGTACTGCTGTACTTCTCTGTGAGTTACTGTGACCTGTCTCCATCATTATGTCTTCCAGGTATGCCACGTAGCAGACTGCCGGCATACAGCAGCTTGGAGGATGAGGTCCTCGTCCCATACCTCCTTGACAACCACACAATGCTCTTCAGCCATCTGCCACAGGATGCATAGCAGCGGGATGCCCTATTGGAGGAACTCTGCAGGAGGGTAAATTATATTGACGGTCACAATCGTACCTATCATCAGGTGCACCAACACCACACTGACCTCATTAGATGGGTGAAACAGCGTGCTAATTCAATCACCAGGGAACAAGGTGCAACAATAGGGGGCCACTCACCCAGCCCCGACTCACACGCACCGAGGAGCTACTGGCCAACCTGGGGACACATGCAGACCTCCATCCACAAGCTTTAGCTGGTATTGTGGAGGTGGGTGTCTCTCAACCTCTGAGCCTGGGGTTACCTGGTAAGTCACTACCACACATAAAACACAACTATATTTCACATAGTTACATGTGTTACTGTACAATATGTAATGTAACATAACATGCAAGGCATGTATGCAGGCATGCCACATACTACAGTCTGCTACTCTATGTATGCACAGATGTGCATACTCCATAGTATAATGTATTGTACTGGCTTATGTGCTAACATGGACATTGCACCCTGTAGCTGTCACACAGGTGTGGATAATGATCTTACTGCTGTGACACTCCGGTTTAGGTACCTCTGGCATTTTGCAGTGACAACAGCCAGTGTCAGGTGAGATTGTTATTATTTTCCAGGCTTGATAATGCATGGAACATATTAATTGCTTGCCATCTGCCATCGCACACGTACACATAATGTATGGTGGTCCCATTAATGGACACTGATCAGACCTGCAATGCATCACAGTGTTTACCTATGTGAAACAGTTGAAGACTATATGAAACACCTACACTAAACCTTCCAAACTGTCATGGCCAGATGTGTGGATAACAGTGAATACAATGGTGGAGGTGTGTTCCACTGTAAGGACAGGTACTACATATCAGCATTACACATGTTGGGAATATGAACAGTCCTGTACAGAGAGCATATGTGTGCACACACTCTAAACGTGTTGGAGCTGGAGTATGACCGGACCACAGGATACACCCTTGTGGAGTATACCCTTGCTATGAATGTCACACAATGTCATGTGCTATCTGACATGTCCATGACATGTAGTCTCACATCCCATTCATACCACTCTTTGTCTGCATAACCCTGTCCTCAGTGGAGCATATGACATCTATGGGTGTATGTCATGTGGGATAACACTGACATGTGAAATAAGATGGCCATCACTACCATTGGACAGAACATGTGTACACATGGCCATGGAGGATGGCCAGAGACATCAAGCAACACACACAGTCGAAGTGATGTACATGTGTGTACACCCTGTTGTACATTGGCTCGACACAATACAACTATGGCCTTTGTGTAGTGGTGATATTGCAGATGTGAAACACTAAACATCACACAGGCTTGTGCACAGCTTGTGTAGGCATAACATGAAACCACCACATAACATGTCTTGAACGTTTTGAGTGTGTCAAGACATAGAAGCATTTACCTATACAGTATCCAAATACATACATGTGTTACACAACATACACATACAACCACATAAAGCCAGAGATACAGTGCATTCAACTTGCTGGTGTCAAACATCACTGTCATGCCTGCTCTTCATGTGTGTGAGGTACACAGATGTCATGTGAGACATGGAGTACTGCTAAGTTAGCCATGGGTGGCTATAGTTGCCAGGCATCAGTAATATGGTTGCAGATGTGCAGGGGTGTCATCCGTATACTCTTCTATGACCTGTGTCACACATTCCACATTAGGGTTCAGTGTGTATACACCTCAGAGATGTGGATCACATTCCACAATAGATATGTATTGTATGTGAACATAGTCATGGTGATGAACTGTGTCAGTAGCTCACACTGTATAGCAAATGTGAATCCACATTATGCCCTACAATGGCTATGCACATCAGCTCAATGTGCAGTATGTCCCTGGATATTTGTAGGGTGGACAGACAACATTGCATCAGCTGAAGGCCCATGTTAGTATAACACGTCCCTGTATTGGGACACCATTATTGTACTGCAGATTGGAAAGGCCACCATTGTGTTACACATGCATGCATGTCATTCAACAAGTCAGCAGAAGACATGTCATGCTACATGTGATTGGCAAGGTCATACACCACACAGCAGGCCGGTGTACTGTATACCTGTGCTGGTCCGTGGCATCATTGCAAAGTAGGGACAGCCATGTCAAACATGTGTGTACAGCCACATGCACAATGTCTAGACTCAGCTCAGGGGTAGGTGGAATAATGTTGAACAGACATGCACTGCTTTGGGGGAGATATGCAAGCTAGGGCTCAGGCAAAGATAGTATGCAGTCGACATACCCTACTGCTCATGTCCTCACACATAGGGGCGGTGGCCAACACAAAGCATCAGTGGAAGATGTGCAAACATCAGCGATGGTCTGTTAACATGTGGTGTATATTGCACATACCATGGAAGTGTGGTGCAATGGTGCAAAGTGCATGCATTGTGTTTCAGGTATGGGGCATAGGCTACTAACACAAATGGTGCAATACAGGTATGTATGCTAACCACCACTGTAATTGTGTAATGTGCATACCATCTGCTATAACACATACATGCTGTTGTGTGCAACTCAGAGATGTATGATAACTACCACAATAATTGTCTAAGCTGAAACTATAATTGTCTAAGCTGAATGTGATCTGCCATATCACCTGCATGTGGCATGTGTGTCTGTGTGTCTGTCTGTGTGTCTCTGTCTGTCTCTGTCTCTCTGTCTGTCTGTGTGTCTGTCTGTCTCTGTCTGTCTTTCTGTGTGTGTGTGTGTGTGTGTGTGTGTGTGTGTGTGTGTGTGTGTGTGTGTGTGTGTCTGTCTGTGTGTGTCTGGTATAACTTGTAATGTACAGTTCTTGTCTTCCCCACACAGGTGTTGATGTAGGTGCATTGCCCTCCTGCGGTCCACCTGATGTTAGTGTCCCCATATACTCTAGCAGTGATGATGATAGTATGATTGAGGCACAGGCAGGGTTGTCAAGGGCTGAATCTGTGTCATTGGTTGCCATTCCACCTGTCTCCCCCTCATCCTCGCACACAGTTCCCCTGCCTGTACATACCCCATCACCACTGGCCATAGAGGAAGGACAGTTGGTGGGTGGTAGCATGGAACAGGGAAGTGTGGAGACTATGGAAAGTGTGCCTGCACAACATGATCCCAGTCAACAGACTGGTCATGTCCCACACAGGCATGTGCCCAGTGCTGCTCGTAGGAGGACCACTGGCCAACATAACCCCTACGAGACAAAGCACATCAACTGGAGTCAACAGGTGCATGTTTTGGGATGTAATGGAGGCACCGGCATGTGATGAATGGCACAACAAAGAAGGTCTGAGGCTTCAGAGGGCTGCTGTCCGTTCATTAACTGACAACATCCAGCCACTTGCAAATGCTCACCATCATCTTGCAGATGTTTTGGATAGACGATTGGGTGACATGATGGGAGTCCTTGACGGTGGCGTGTCAATCCTCGAGCGTGGAATGTCTGTGCTGGCACATATGGTGGGAGTGAGGCATCGGGCATGTGAACGTAGGTCAGCTACATCACCTGTTGAAGGTCTATGTGAGTATGCTACTGCATATGCCCGCTCCCATAGTGGCAGTAGCAGCAGCAGTGCAGCTGGTGCTGTGCAGTCCACACCAGGACACAGCAGGCCATGTGCATATGGTCCTGGATGGTCCCAACAGGGACATAATTCCAATGGACATGTGTCATCAGACAGTACCCAATCTGGACCTCTGCCTGGTAGTGCCCGTGCAACCCATGGCAGGCACAGGTCACCATGAACTGTGAAACCTGTCTTGTACAGTCTGCAGCTGTCAGTAATACTCCTGTGTAGACCAGCCACATGCCAGACCTGTGTGCATGCATCAACACACACTGGAAACAAATGTAGGGCACCTCAACACACACATGCATAACATCCACACACGCCCAGTGATATCACAGGCCCTAACACACACACATGATGTCATCCAATGGTGCAGTCTAGGCCTCTGGTAAACATTATCACCCTGTACATATGATGATGCCTGTGCGCATCCCTGTCATCCACACCATCGGTGCAGGGACATGTTCATATGGTCTGATGCACAGGGTGGACATACTAGGTAGACAATTGTAGATTAATATTGTTGAGTAGTGTTGACAGGCAGCAGACATACCATGTATTACAGTTTTAGAATGCATTTTGTACATTTGACAGTATGTATCATGTGTAACAACACTAGCAGCATGTTGATATTTACGTTCTGACTACCTCTTTCAGGTGTAGTTGCACGTGCCGGGGGATGTCGGTGTTTGCGGTTAGTGTCCCGTATGTACATGTTGACTACCCACAGGTCAGTATGACAATACCTGCATGCACTTTGTAGCTTCCACATCACAGTTATATTCTCCCATGTTTCAATTATGTTTATTGTTCTAATGATCCAAGAGCATGATAGCTGTGTATTAAGCCACTGTGTTCAGAGCCGTCACATCCATAGTGGGTGACATCACAGGTATAATTACCTGGAGAGTGGAGGAGGTAAAAGAGTGGTATGCCAGATGACAAAGGTAAAGGCCAGTGGAAATAAGTGGCTTCTCATTGGGAAACAGTGATACCCACTGCCATGACAGCATGCAAACACAGACTCACCCACACACTCAGGGATTCACAGTAACAATAATACACACTCACAGTTGCCAGTGTTCGGATAAGAACCCCTGCCTATGTGCATACCATCATCATAGTGCTATGCAATTACAAGACGCGCCACAGAGATTAAACATGTACAGGTAGTTGGAATGGCCTAAGCTCGAGGACATCGACAGGAATACTACAGTGCAGTGAGTGCATGCGGGGAGGGGGGTCAATCAGTAAGCTATGTAACAACAGGTCACACCCCAGGGTGTACATGTTAACAGGCGGTTGGAATGCCCATCCACGACTGATGATATCAACAGGGATGCTAGAATGCATTGAATAGATGGGGGAGGGTGCATTAACATTTCACTATGGTAAAATACAGCTTCACTCCAGGGACCGGACAGCCATACACACAGACAGCCATACACACACAAACACACACACACACACACACACACACACACACACACACACACACACACACACACACACACATGCACACCCTGTGGAATTCACAAAGATATACACCTATGTCACACACATACAGACACTTTACATGTGCGAGGTTTAACCACCTGCCTATTCCTTTCTTTCTACACTTCACTCTGTACTGGTGTCAACAACAGTGTTCAGGAGAGTGATAACATGTGGGATGTATTCCCAACCATACGTGCCATATATGGACACACACCCACACGTGCCAGTACTTTGAATAAAACACCTGCCTATCTCATGATAGGTACTACAGAAGTACAGCACTATCACATCTGGTACTTACTGACTCTTTCCTTTGCCAACTGTGCTGATATATGCACAATATATACACAGGGGAGGTATTACTGTTACAGGTGTCATGAGGTTTGCCTTCAGTGTCACCCTTACAGCGTTCTACATTGTCTGACTTCCACTTCAGTTAACAAAACCTGACCTTAGCAGTTACACAGGCTATTGTAGGACTGGTTGTAACACACCAGTGAGCTGTCCTCAGTAATCATTGATTTGCAAAGAAGCCCCACCACTTAGTAGTCATGTCCAAACATTTGTCCATACCTCATATACGGCTTACTGTACTTAGAGTATATCACCATATACAGCTGGCAATGTTGAGGCTGTATTGCAACAGCATGATGTACTAAGACAACAGTCACCTTCAGACATCAGACTTTGCACACACATGGAATCTACACAAACATCAATACATGTACACATATGTGGTCTACATCAGTAAGTGCACTAGCAGGTCAAGAGGATACATTCCACACCTTCCCCACACCATGTGTGAAACATAGCTGAGCATTACACCATAATGGATGTTGTATTCATGTACTGGTAGGACACCACTACCTTCACCGAGTAGCCAAGTGTACATATATGACAACAGCACATATTAGCGAGGCACACACAGCATTATTCCATGTCATGCCCCTACAAACTGTTACTTGACAGTGCCTTGGTGAAGCCAGGGCACGGTAATGGTCAACAGTGAGCACATCATATTTTCCACACACACCTCATGTTTACTGGAAGAGTGCCAGCAATGTGGTCTGTTAGAGCTAGGCAGTACACTCATTCAAGCATATGCAAGGTCTGTGGTTTGCAAACATCTCACCCCAGCATGTACTGGCTATTGTGGTACTGAGGCTAATGTCCAGACAGCACACAGCATGCATGGCTTGCAATTGTTGACATGGGGTATATGTAGGAGCTGTCGCCACACATGGCTTTACATGTCATGAACATATCACCTATGACTACTCAAGAACATACAGAACAGAGCTGGATTTCCCTGTGTCTGTCAATACAAGCCTTGTGTAGGTCCTATGATCCTGTTATTTGGGTATGTTTGTAGGCATTGCATTAGGTGAACATGTATAAAGACATACATGCCACATGGGGTGCTGTATGATATGATATGATAGGTCTTATGGGTAACAAGTAGAGAGGGAATATTACCTCTGTTAACATAGATATCAAACCTCATGTACTGTTAGCATGCTATCTGCCATGTGCATGTGTGTAATGACTGTAGCCACCTGTATGTAGAAAGGATAATGAAAGCTATGGTAATGTCATTTATGTTGTATGAGTGTGGGATGTACATATCCAGGGCAGGTACAGTTAGGTCATATCCAACCATGAGGGTGTTGTTTACTGGTGTACAGCAACAGTCGACCGTGTTAATGCTGACAACATCTGAGTGACCCTGGTATGTGTACAACTGAGCTGGTTACAAACAGTGGTATTATTGCATTGCATAACACATTATGCAGCTGTGTCTGTACATGGGTACTTTGCACAGTTGATGTAGGCCTAGGTACAGTCCACCAATCAAGGGTTATCTGGTGGTCTACCATATTATGTCATACCACATATGGATGTGTGTTGGTAGTCTGGGGACAAGGTGGTGGATGTATATGTGGATACAACCTAGAATGCAGCACTTGCCACTGTCACCTGTATCTGACTCATCTGTGATGCGTTATGTCGAAGTAGTGGTCTTTACATGTGAGTAGCCTTTATGAATATGTGTACACCACCACCTGGAATGGTCCATACCACTGTTATGGCCCACATGTCTGGATCTGAGTTATATGGTGATAGTGCAATTGTGCTCTACAGAGCCTTCAGCCAGGTGTTCCTCACTGCACAGATGTCAGTATTCCCCATTGTAGGTTCTATAGTAAGAAAATGGATTACTAAAGTCACATATCTAGCACTGGTTAGCATAAGCATCCAATGCAATTGTCTTGTAGGTGTTAGGGTGTTACTTCTGGGTGTAGAACATTTGCCTTGGAATGCGGCTATATGGGTAAATGTAACCTAGGTATTATCCACACACACGTGAAACATGGATGCATGTGCTCTGTGTTGAAGGTTCATCGTTCGGTCTTGACAGCCCGGAATGACAGACACTGGACAACCTCATCATAACAGCAGGACATTGGCTCATTGTTTTGGTCTAGCAGTTGTCACTCATACCATGACATCACTGCAAGTGGCATTAATGTGCTTGGTAGCAAATGCCTCATGTAAGTTGACGGACAGCAGCAGAACTTGTGTATATGACCAATGTGAGATATACTTAGGGTAGCAGTCCTGCTAATAATGAGGACTACTAACACAGCTGGGAAAGATCATCTTGACACCTGCACCTCAGTACCATTGCACAAGGTGGCTCACACATTATGCTTGCACATGCCACTGTTCCACGTGTAATACCGCTGTCCACAACCTGCTATCAATGTATGCCTTTCAGGTCAGCAAGGTGTGTGACACATGCTGTAGATAGCATCTGCCTGTGTGACCCAGGTAACCTATTGTCTGTCACGTCCACACATGCATGAATGTGTATACTTAACATATATATGTCAGTACTTCTTGTACATGTATGCATGTGTATCACACAGCACAGACACAGATATATCATTTATGGACCACATGCAGGTATCAGGTAGTAAACCAGTATGATGTGCATATATACTGACAGGTAAGATGTATCTAGCTGTAAACCTGTGAGTTTACAATAGGAGTCCATTACAGCATGTTCTGTACATGTAAGTGTATGAGCATGCACACTGTGGCCTTCAGTGGTTAAATTCGGAGTGCATCCCAAACAGCCCTGTGCTACTAAGTGTATTAACATGCCCACTGTAACCCTGTATAGTGATAGTAGTTGTCCATTTAACAGATGGCCATACTCCAGTTCAGGTTCCTGTTGTGCTACAACTATACCTCTCAGGCCTACCTGCAAATGATGTGTCTTGTTTGTGCATACAGGTTGTAATGGACACCTACTTTAAACACACAGGTTTACAGCTATGTACTTTGTGACTGTCAGTCTCCCTGTTGTTGTCCTCAATCTTAGAAGGGCAGTCTGACTACCTTGGAATGTGCAATCTCTGTGGCATGTCTCATAACTGCGTAGTACTGTAATAATGATCTGTAGATAGGCAGGAGTTCTGATCCCACCACTGGCAACCATGTGCTTGTGTTTGTGTGTGTGACAGCAAATGCCTGAGGGTGTTTGGGTGTGTGTTTCAAAAAATGCCTTAGTGTGTGTGTCAGCAAATGGCTGAGTATGGTTGTGTGTGTGTATTTGTGTCTGCATCCTGTCATGACAGTGGGTTTTGCTGCATTCCAAAGAGATACCTCCTTTTCCATTGGCCTTTATACTTGTCAACTGCTAAACCTCTCTCTTCCCCCCTCCCCACTGCAAGTAATCGGTCCTGTGATGCCACCCAGCTCAGAAGTGGAATCAGAGTAAGTGTAATTGTATGTGTTCTGTGGCACATACCCCAACTGCATACCACTGTACAAGTTACCTTTACATAGGCAAGACGTGTCTGCACAATACTGGCAAGTGTGTGCGTGTTTGTGTATGTGACTACCCTGTAGCCAGGCATACACATGTGTAATGTCTTTTAGCACACGATGGTTGCCATCTGTGATGACCAGTGTCTACAAAGTATTACATAGTTAGGAATGGTAAAGAATACATAGTCAAGCATGACTACAGTTGTGTATGTTATTTTCCTGTGCCACTGTCGAGCAGTGACACAGAAGTGGTCACTGGGGTGTTGGTCCATACCCATCATTCCCCCACTCTAACTCCACAATCCCTGGGGTAGATTACATTACCCATCATTCCCCACCCCAAACTCCACATACACAACCATCCCTTCTCTGGTGAACTACTTAAGATTTAAATGTTATAACACAAGAGATGCCTCTGTTTTGTGCACATGTCAGTTATTTTGGAACCCTTCTGTGTCACAAAGGCTGTTCAGATGTGTGTGTGTGTGTGTGTGTGTGTGTGTGTGTGTGTGTGTGTGTGTGTGTGTGTGTGTGTGTGTGTGTGTGTGTGTGTGTGTGTGTGTGTGTGTGTGTGTGTGTGTGTGTGTGTGTGTGTATACATATATATCGATGAATATGGCTGTGTCTGTGTATATGTATATATATATATATATATATATCTGTGTGTGTGTGTGTGTGTGTGTGTGTGTGTGTGTGTGTGTGTGTGTGTGTGTACACATCCCATAGGTGTATTATATATATATATAAAATATATATATATATATATATATATATATATATATATATATATATATATATATATAATTATGATAGTTGTACAGATGTAGCCTTGTCTTTGTTGTTTCACAGAGTAAATACATTCAAGGGTACTGTACATATGTACAGTATGTGACTGTCCCATTTGTTTTCAGTACTGTGGAATACCTGTAGTAAGATGTGCATTACAGACTCCATGCAACATGTATACAACCCAGATGGTTTAGTGGTGCAGCCAGTGACCTCAGTGTGTATGGTCTAGGGTTCAACACCAGCAAGCCTTGTTGATACTGCCAATTAGGACTGCATAAGGCAGTTGTAATCAGGTGTGAATGTGTTTTCATAACAGTAAGCAGTGGGTACACGCAAGTAACAGACATGTACAACTCGCAGTACACTTGAAATGCCCTTCTTTGGCAATCCTGCTGATGTCACCCACCTATGAATACACCTCTGGGACGGCTGCAACCCAGTAATCTCCATGGTGGGTGCTGTAACTGAGTAATGCTGTAATGTGTTAAACTAGTTTGGTAGGTGTTCTAATTCCAGACAGGTCAACTGTGTGTGTGTCTGTCTGCCTGCCTGTGAACGAAACGATGGTTTTAGAGTATGCACTCTCTTTAGAATTCACACACCCACCTTTGGCAATCCTGCTGATGCCACCCACCTAGAAATACACCTCTGGGACTACTGTAATCCAGTATTCTCCATAGAGCATGCTGTAACTACATTTTGCTGTAGTGTGAAAAACTAGTTAGGTAGGGGTTGTATTCCGGGAGAGGTCAACTGTGTGTGTGTGTGTGTGTGTGTGTGTGTGTGTGTGTGTGTGTGTGTGTGTGTGTGTGTGTGTGTGTGTGTGTCTGTGTGTGTGTGTCTGTCTGCCTGAGAAAGTAACAATGCCTTTTAGAGTATGCAAACTCTTTACAATTCACATAGCCACCTTTGGCAATCCTGCTGATGTCACCCACCTAGAAATACACCTCTGGGACTACTGTAACCCAGTATTCTCCATCTTGCGTGCTGTAGTTGTGTATTGCTGTAGTGTGATAAACCAGTTAGGTAGGGGGTTTATTCCAAAGGAGCCCAAGTGTGTGTGTGTGTGTGTGTGTGTGTGTGTGTGTGTGTGTGTGTGTGTGTGTGTGTGTGTGTGTGTGTGTCTGTGTGTGTGTGTGTCTGTGTCTGTCTGTCTGCCTGTGAAAAGAACAATGTTTTTTAGAGTATGCACACTCTTTACAATTCATATAACCACCTTTGGCAATCCTGCTGTTGTCACCCACCTAGTAATACACCTCTGGGTCTGCTGTAACCCAGTAATCTCCGTAGCACATGCTGCACCTGTGTAATGCTGTAGTGTGATCCACTAGTTAGATAGAGATTCTATTCTAAGATATGGCAGGTGTGTGTGTGTGTGTGTGTGTGTGTGTGTGTGTGTGTGTGTGTGTGTGTGTGTGTGTTTGACAGCCAGAGCCTGTGTGGAGGTGGCTGTGAGCGTCTAACCACTGGACATGTTGGGGATTTTGTAGTTTTCCTATATGGTGTCCGTATTATATGTCACAAAATCCACCTCATGAGGAGTACAGATGTCAGTCAGCCAAGGGACTGTGTTGGCAAGCCATACCCCTACATCTGGCAAAAGGCCTGGTGAACAAAGTGTGAAACCCTACTTTTACCCAAAATACGTTCTAAACCCATGTGTCATACACAAACACACTTGCCTAGAATATCCCTCTATGTTGCTAGTACCCTGCACATTGATGACAGATAGTAGGCATGGTGTGATTGCAGTGGGCTACAGAGGGCATGGCACCCTGTACAGCAGTACAATAGGCACATAATTGTGGACAATATGCCTTCACTATGTTCCACACTGGATGCCTGCAACATATGTGGTTCCATCAAATGTGATCCACAGAGGCCATACAATGCCTTACACATGTGCTGTATATGGACTGATGCTGCTGAAACCACAGAATACCTGTATCATGCTATCAATAAAGGTGCAGGGTCAACCTGCTGTCTATAAGCAGGTCCTGCCACACCAGGCCAGTATTGGCATATCTGAGGATAACAGTCTGCGTACACAACATGTGTCAGGCAAACCAGGTACACTTGTACATGTCACTGTACAGTATTGTGGGACATGCACATCCCTGGCAATGTCCATGTCAAGGACTATCAAACACAGGCATGGCATGCATTGCAAAGCTATGGCCATACACAATGGTAACCAGGATGTCAGGACAGTTCATATAATACCCATCTGTGTAGGACATTGCAGACACTACACCCCTGTACCACACTGCACACCATGTCAGGTGGATTGATGCCAAGGATTACCCCTCAACCAGCCTTGTACAGCCATCATGCACAGCCAACCACTACACACCCATGAAGCAATGCACACATGCATGTCAGTACTGGCACCTTGTGTCTGCATGTGGGGTATGATGCTCCCAAACACAGGCACTCCTAGTATAACTCCCATTGGCATACCGACAGATGTCAAACACATTCACATTCCCTAGCCCATAGAACCTCCGGATATCCCCTGTGGTGCATGTAGTACCTGTGCATTACTGCAGTGTGGCAAACTAAGTAGTTAGGAAGTGTATTTGTGGGCATGGCAAACTGTGTCAATGTGAGTCCATTAGAGAGTGTGGTTGTGTTGACAATTACATCCGTTCATGTGGACAGCCATGTGCGCTACACCTAATGTATGTCTACTATATCTCTGTTGCAGATGTCGCTCACCAGCACACATATATGTTCTTACAGCACACCAACATGTCAGCTTTGTGGCACATGGAGTATCTGCATGCACTTGTAATAGTAATGACTAGTCAGTCAGGGGTTTGACCCCCTGTACTGGTAGGTGTGTGACAGATGATGCTTAAGTTTTAGTCTCCAAGCCCTTCTCTGATGTACTTTGCCTCTGTCTGTCCCTCCCACACACTCTCTGGTGGATGTGGAGTTGTACACCTGCTCAGCAGCAGCTTGTGTTTTGTAAATGATGGCCATGATCAGGTGATGGCCTCTGCACCTATTGCAGTCCTCCTCTAGCTGACTGCATTTGGAACAGCTGTGATGATGTTCCCATAGCCATTTGCATGGAAACACAATACAATATCTAGGAACATCATGTTGGTGTTTGCCCATGACAGTCGCTGTGAGTGGTACCTGGATCTGGTGTTTGGCAAACAGCATCACAGATGTTATTTGGATGTTCCTTAACTCATTACATCCAAGTGATGCCTCCAGGTGCATCTGCAGTTACCTCCTATTGCTCCTCTAGGCATCAAATATTGCTTGTTCATATTTGCCTTAATACTTCCAAAACCATGCTACATACAAGGTATTTGAATATTTTATCCTGAAGCATACATGATGGCAAACACAGTTGTATTGATATCTGACCTATATCAATGAGTATTTGTTGGAACTGTAAGGAGATAACTTCATTTTTTAAAGGCTCTAGCCACGCCCACTAGGAGTTAAAGGTACAAACTCAAAAGAGCTCTACTGGAGGGAATGAGTTAAACAACATACACAGTGGGAAATAGCCTAAAGACAGGAGGGTGATGTGCTAGACATGACTACAGCATGTAAGTGTAGCTATGCTTCATTGAGACTACTGCCTGTTTAACATGTTGTGTGTGGTAATGGCTATTCTGCATGTTTTAAAACTGACAAGACAGTGCTCTGTTTGTGAGGGACCCCCATCTGTAGGGCCATCTGTGGACCAGTCAGTGTGTGGAACCATTTGTTTCCTTTGTTGCTCACTGAATACACATCTGTGAACTGCAGGAGCATAGTGTGAGGATTGCAGTCAGTACATGGTGATAGTGATGAGTTACTGCCATTGCATCTCTGATTGGAAATATGTCACATGAAACACTGGTATGACAGACACTGTCTGGGGTTCTCAGTGACATGCCAATAATGGGCCACTGTTCATAGCTGCAGTCACAAGTCTTCTACACTTTGTACAGATGTCATGCAGTATATATGAATGTGTTGTGCTCCCTCTGCAAATGTATACCATCTGTTGTGTTGGGTTAATGGTCATATCTTTGCATGTTGTTATAAGTAATCCTGAATGCTGTTGACTATTACTAGGCCATATCTGTGTTTAAACTGCAACACCATAGGCTGTATGGGTTTGGAGGTCCCAGAAAAACCTCATGTCCCACTTCAGCTGGCCATGGCACTGGGCACCAGCACATCTGGGTCCCAGCCTTGGACCTCCACCTCTGTTGGCTCTGCACCAACTTCTGTCTGAGCCGCCACTGAGGATTGGGCTTGTCCTGCCTGGGAGCAGGTCCAGACAGGAACATGTCCACTGTCGTACAGTCCTGGACGTGGTGCGTAGGGGGCTCATTAAGGGGTTTCGAGGCCAGATACACAAGCTCAAGTGCAGAGTGTCACATTTACTAGGTGAGCCTGCCCCTCCTAGACAGCCCCCAGCACTGCCAACTTTGTGTCTGTTTTGGTGCAGTGGTGCTGCCCATGGCTGGGGACCTCCATCCCAATGTTTCCATCTAGGGGCTCATGGGCTTGTGACTGCCAATCACCCCTCCTCATTCGAGGTGTATCCCCCCACATGTGTCATATACCGACCCTGTATGCTTTCTTGTCTGTCATCCTACCCAATCTATCCTCCACGCGCATTCTTATTCTCCTTCCCCCGCATCCCACTCTCACGCTACGGAAACAAAAGGCCAATTATTTCCTAGAACATTTGCCCCATACATAGCTGTCCATTTCACACACGTGTCCTCTGGACACATGTAACCCTTTTAATATGCATCACAACATACTCCAGTTGTCCTCACCCTTGTCTGTCAGGCACACGATCCTGGTATGCACATGACTCCTAAAGGTTCCAGGTACACGTGATGCAGACGATCCCATTGTACACACAACACTACCGGTCTCCCTATGGTTACGCCATTACCTTTATCATGATGATGATGTCACACACAGCACCTTGCAAGAGTAGTGTTCTCACATAATGATTGGGCAGGAACTGTTGTGTTAATGTAAATAAAATGCACAGAGTAATGTATTTGGCCAATGTACAAATGTTTGCGTGTATTAATGACACATGTCTGTCTGAGGGAGTCTTGATATTACATAGGACAACTACACTACATAATACAGGCGTTGTTGGTGTTTCCCCTTCCATTCCTTTGTAATGCTTTGTTGTCACATGGGATGTTCTTGATATATCTATATGTATGTATCTATATCTGGACATAAACACTTACACATACATCTACATGATGGAATACATTTCCTCTACTGTTGAATGACTGTGCTGGATGATATGTTTGTGATAAGATCCGTTGTCTGTATATCTGCCATCATAGCTTAGTGGTAAATCACAATAGCTGTGTGTGCAGGGTCCTGGTTTCGAGCCTTGCAGAGGCTGTTTATTTTGTTGCTGGACAGAACAATGCCATTGGATATGGAGTGATTAAGGCACATTAAAGCAGTTGTGAGTGGGTGCACATGGGTTTGTGCAGAGCTAAGAAATGCTAACCTCCGGTTAGAGTTTCTTACACTCAGTTAGCCTCTACATTGCTTCACCCTTGTAATATTTGCATACTGGCGGCCAAGCAAGCTTAAACCCGCTTGCTCCCGCACTTGCAAATGCACTGCATTTGGTGTTTGCATCTGACACTCACACCCCTGGGTGGGAGTGAGGACTATGATATTACCTTGTGATGCCTATTACATCAGATTACATCCCTACAGTATCGGGAATGGCTGCCTATTAGGCAAAAGCATGCCGTTCAACTGTACGGAATCCGTGGCATGTCCAGAGTTTGATTCATATTAGTGATGTGTTTCCCTTACAGTCTGCACCTGTCTGGCATTGGGGAGGCACTCTTCAATACAAACAAGTAATTGGGTTTTGGAACCCACATCCTTCAACTGAGTCATGCTACTACATACCTAACATTCTATCATCTTTCTAAGGTTGTCAGTGGAATATGTGCTTTCTGTCCCTATCAGACCTCTCAAAAGATTGGGGAAAAATACCAACTGAATCAGGGACACATCATAACAACATCAGGGACACATTTACATTATTGGTGCTATTAACCTGAAACATTGACAGACTCAGAGCATATGAATTCATACACATTTTCTGAGGTAAATGATGTTTATAACTCTTAATTGTTGTAATTATTCATTATGCGTAATTCACCACCTTTCCTCCAAAAATTACTAGTTTTAGGAGAGATTAAGTGGGACAGAGTTAGAAACTGAGTCAAAATCAGGGACGTCCCTTGAAATTGGGGACAGTTCAGAGGTATGGTTCCTATTTGTTCCCCCAATGGTTTGTGTCCTGTGCAGTGGATTTGCTCTTAGGGGTTGAGAGGTATGGGTGTCAGCTATGCCCATTTCGGAATATTACTTACATCCTCGGGGCGGTCCTAATATGACTGCGCCAGCCAACACCTGCATGCCTAGGCCTATAACTGCATACCCATAGTTCCCCCACCTGCCACTCCTCTACAGCACTCATCTTTACTGTGGTTGCAGGTGGGGTATAAACACACAACTACACATTGCCCACTTTCCCCGTGTCAAGACACATATCGTATGTTGTGTCGACCCATGGGTTATCAGGCTTGCACAACCTACTGGTCCATGTACATCTACAGCCTGGTTTGATGAATCATTACCGGGACTGCCTCCAATGATCATTAATTATTGGTGTCCCACAAGGGACATCAATGTCTATGTTTCAAGATTTGACCTGGCAGGTCTCTCCCACTGGTAGTATCCTGCCACTGGTCTGGGAAACAGTGGTGTGTTTACTTTTATTGTGTGTCTGTATGTCTCACCGGCCTGGGGGTGGTGGTATTGATGCTATGTGTTACACGTTTGTTTATTGGGCACCTCACCCCCATATGCACGGCCTGTGAACATATGTAACTCGTAATTGCTGTATCATATCCTAGCTATATACATGTGTGTGTGTGTGTGTGTGTGTGTGTATATATATATATATATATATATAAAAATATACATATATACATTACTATATACAGATATATCTGTATATGTATGCATACATGTATATATTTATATATTGCTGTCTATATATATATATATATATATATATATATATATATATATATATATATATATATATTTATTTATATAACAAAATATGGGTCTATGGGTGTCTGCATATGTATATATTTATATGTGGGTATGTATCTGTATTCTGTCTCTGTATGTATACATTTGTACTACGGAGAGGGAGAGGCTTATCACTATGTCGCTATGGGTAGATATACACACACATACCTCTACATATAGACATCTACATCTGGTTATTCCATTCCTTGCCATATAGATTACACTTTGCTACAGTGGGACTTTTAGTGGGTGTGGCTGCTCATTAGGCGATGCCTCTGCCCAATGAACACATTTGCTTACATCCCTAGGCCTGTCCATATAGGCCCACATCAGCCAACACCCGCACACCTAGACCCATAAGTAGCTACCCATAGTTCCCCCACCCACACCTCCTCTACAGCACCCATCCTCACTCTGGGTCCTGGGCGGCTCTGGACACACCACTACAAACTGCCCACTCTCCACTTCACGGGACCCATTTCATA
>NC_056746.1:869063582-869113582 GCF_019279795.1 Protopterus annectens | reverse complement strand
AGTATTCTTGCAAGGTGCTGTGTGTGACATCATCATCATGATCATCATGATAAGGGTAAATGGGTAACCATAGAGGGACTGGTAGTGTTGTGTGTACAATGGGGTCATCCGCATCATGTGTACCTGGAACATTTAGGAGTCATGTGCATACTAGGATCGTACGCCTGAGAGACAGAGGTGAGGACAACTGGAGTATGTTGTGATGCATATTAAAAGGGTTACATGTGTCCAGTTGACACTTGTGTGAAATGGACAGCTATGTATGGGGAAAATGTTGTTCTAGGAACTGATTGGACTTTTGTTTCCATAGAGAGAGAGTGGGATGTGGGGGAAGTAGAGTAGGTATGCTCATGGAGGATAGGTAGGGTAGGATGACAGACAAGACAGCATACAGGGTTGGTATATGACACATGTGGGGAGATACACCTCGGACAGGGAGGGGTGTTCAGCAGTCACAAGCCCATGAGCCCCCAGATGGAAACAGTGGGACGGAGGTCCCCAGCCTTGGGCAGCCACCACTGTACCAAAACAGCTGCAAAGGTGGCAGTGCTGGGGGCTGTCTAGGAGGGGCAGACTCACCCTGTAAATGTGACACTCTGCCCTTGAGCTGGGTGTATCTGGCCTCGAAACCCCTTATTGAGCCCCCCTACGCACCACGTCCGGGACTGTACGACAGTGGACATGTTCCTGTCTGGACCTGCTCCTAGGGGACAAGCCCCATCCTCAGTGGTGGTACCACCAGAAGGTGGTGCAGAGCCAACAGAGGTGGAGGTCCAAGGCTGGGCCCCAGAGGTGCTAGTTCCCAGTGCCATGGCCAGCTGAAGTGGGACAGGAGGTTCTGCCGCGACCTCCAAACCCATACAGCCTATGGTGTTGCAGTTTAAACACAGATATGGCTTAGTAATAGTCAACAGCATTCAGGGTTACCTATAACAGCATGCATAGATATGACCATCAACCCAACATAACAGATGGTATACATTTGCAGAGGGATCACAACACATGCATATATACTGCATGACATCTGCACAAAGTGTAGAAGACTTGTGACTGCAGCTATGAACAGTCGCCCATTATTGGCATGTCACTGAGCACCCCAGACAGTGTTTGTCATACCATTGTTTCATGTGACATATGTCCAATCAGGGATGCAATGGCAGTAACTCATCACTGTCAGCATGTACTGACAGCAATCCTCACACTATGTTCCTGTAGTTCACAGATGTATGTTCAGTGAGTAACACAGGAAAAAAATAGTTCCACACACTGACCAGTCCAGAGATGACCCTACAGATGGGGGTCCCTCACAAACAGGGCACTGTCTTGTCAGTTTTAAAACATGCAGAATAGCCATTACCACACACAACTTGTTAAACAGGCAGTAGTCTCAATGAAGCATAGTTACACTTACATGCTGTAGTCATGTCTGGCACATCACCATTCTGTCTTTAGGCTATTTCCCATTGTGTATGTTGTTTGAGGAACATCCAGATATAATATGTGATGCCGTTTACCAAACACCATATCCAGGTACCACTCACAGCGACTGTCATGGGAAACACCAACATGATATTCCTAAATATTGTACTGTGTTTTTCATGTGATTGGCTATGGGAACATCATCACAGCTGTTTCACATGTAATCAACTAGAGGAGGACTGCAATAGGTGCAGAAGCCATCACCTGATCATGACCATCACTTAGAAAACACAACCTGCTGCTGAGCAGGTGTACACTTCCACATCCACCAAAGAGTGTGTGGGAGGGACAGGCAGAGGCAAAGTACATCAGAGAAGGGCTTGGAGACTAAAACCTAAGCATCGTCTGTCACACTCCTACCAGTACAGGGGGCCAAACACCTGACTGACTAGTCATTACTATTACAAGTGATTGCAGTTACTCCATGTGCCACAAAGCTGACATGTTGGTGTGCTGTAAAAACATATATGTGTGCTGGTGAGCGACATCTGCAACAGAGATATAGTAGACATACATTAGGTGTAGCACACATGGCTGTCCACATGAATGGATGTCATTGTCAACACAACCACACTCTCTAATGGACTCACATTGACACTCTTTGCCAAGCCCACAAATACACTTCCAAACTACTTAGTTTGCCAAACTGCAGTAATGCACAGTGACTACATGCACCACAGGGGATATCCGGAGGTTCTAAGGGCTAGGGCATGTGAACATGTTTGACATCTGTCGGTATGCCAATGGGAGTTATACTGAGAGTGACTGTGGTTGGGAGCATCATACCCCACATGCAGACACAATGTGCCAGTACTGGCATGCATGTGTGCATTGCTTCATGGGTGTGTAGTGGTAGGCTGTGCAAGATGGTTGTACAAGGCTGGGTGAGGGGTAATCCTTGGCATCATGCCACCTGACAATGGTGTGCAGTGTGGTACAGGGGTGTAGTGTCTGCAATATCCCACACAGATGGGTACTGTATGAACTGTCCTGACATCCTGGTTACCATTGTGTATGGCCATAGCTTTGCAATGCATGCCATGTCTGCGTTTGATAGTCCTTGACACGGAAATTGCCTGGGATGTGCACATCCCGCAATACTGCACGGTGACATGTACAGGTGTACCTGGTTTGTCTGGCACGTGTTGTGTACACAGACTGTTATCCTCTCATATGCCAATACTGGCCTGGTGTGGCAGGACCTGCTTATAGACACCAGGTTGACCCTGCACCTGCATTGATAGCATGATACAGGTATTCCTTGGTGTCAGTGGCATCGGTCCATTCAGGGCACATGTGTAAGGCATTGTATGGCCTCTGTGGATCACATTTGATGACACCACATATGTTGCAGGCATCTAGTGGGGAACATAGTGAAGGCACATTGTCCGCAATGATGTGCCTATTGTACTGCTGTACAGGGTGCCATGCCCTCTGCAGCCCACTGCAATCACACCATGCCTACTATCTGTCATCAATGTGCAGGGTACTAGCAACATAGAGGGATATTCTAGGCAAGTGTGTTTGTGTATGACACATGGGTTCAGGACATATTCCGGGTAATAGTAGCGATGCATACTTTGTTCATCAGGCCTTTTGCCAGATATAGGGTATGACTTGCCAACACAGTCCCTTGGCTGACTGACATCTGTACTCCTCGTGAGGTGGACATTGTGACATATAAGACAGACACCGTGTAGGAAAACCACAAATTCTGCTCCCCAACATGTCCAGTGGTTAGACACTCACAGCCACCTCCACACAGGCTCTGACAGTCAAGCACACACACACACACCTGCTATGTCTTGGAATAGAATCTCTATCTAACTAGTGTATCACACTACAGCATTACGAAGTTACAGCACATGCTACGGAGATTTCTGCGTTACAGCGGTCCCAGAGGTGTATGTCTAGGTGGGTGACAGCAGGATTGCCAAAGGTGGTCATGTAAATTGTAAAGAGTGTGCATACTCTAAAAGACATTGTTAAATTCTCAGACAGACAGACACACAGTTGGTCTCTCTTGGAATATAACCCCTACCTAAGTAGTTTATCATACTACAGCAATATGCAGTTACAGCACTCGCTACAGAGCACTGGGATACAGTAGTCCTAGAGGTGTATTTCTAGGTGGGTGACAAAAGCACGATTGCTAAAGGTGGTCATATGAATTGTAAAGAGTGTGCATACTCTAAAAGCATCATTTCTTTCACAGGCAAGCAGATAGACAGACACACATGCAGTTGACCTGTCTGGGATCAGAACACATACCAAACTAGTTTAACACACTACAGTATCACACAGTAACAACATGCACCATGGAGATTACTGGGTTACAGTAGTCCCAGAGGTGTATTCGTAGGTGGATGACATCACCAGGATTGCCAAAGAAGGGCATTCCAAGTGTACTGCGAGTTGTGCATGTCTGTTACTTGCGAGTACCAGCTGATTACTGTCATGAAAACACATTTACACCTGCTTAAAAGTGTCTTATGCAGTCCTAATTGACAGTATCAACAAGGCTTGTAGGTCTTGAACCCTGGACCATGCCCACTGAGATTACTGGATGTACCACTATGCCATCTGGGTTGTATACATGTTGCGTGGAGTCTATAATGCACATCCTACTACAGGTATTCCACAGTACTGAAAACAAATGGGACAGTCACTTTGTGTACATATGTACAGTACCTTTGAATGTACTGTACTCTGTGAAACAACAAAGACAAGTCGACATCTGTACAACTGTCATAACTATATATATATATATATATATATATATATATATATATATATATATATATATATATATATGCACCTATGGCATGTGTACACACACATATACATATATATATATATATATATATATATATATATATATATATATATAGATACGTATACACAGACACAGCTATAGCCGTATATATATATATATATATATATATATATATATATATATATATATATATATATATATATATATATATATATATATATATATATATATATATACATGTATATATATATATATATATATATATATATATATATATATATATACATATATATATATATATATATATATATATGTATACATATATACACGTCTGAACAGCCTTTGTGACACAGAAGGGTTTCAAAGGAACTGACGTGTACACAAAACAGAGGCATCTCTTGTGTTATAACATTTAAATCATAAGCAGTTCAGAGAAGGGATGGTTGTTGTATATGTGGAGTTTGGGGTGGGGAATGATGGCTAATGTAATCTACCCCAGGGATTGTGGAGTTAGGGTGGGGGAATGATGGGTATGGACCTAAACCCCAGCGACCATTTCTGTGTCACTGCTCGACAGTAGCTCAGGAAAATAACATACCCAACTGTAGTCATGCTTGACTGTGTATTCTTTACCATCCCTAACTATGTAATACTTTGTAGACACCGGTCACCACAGATGGCTACCATGGTGTGCTAAAAGACATTACACATGTGTATGCCTGGCTACAGGGTAGTCACATACACAAACATGCACACACTTGCCAGTATTGTGCATACACGTCTTGCCTATGTAACGGTACAGTGGTATGCAGTTGGGGTATGTGCCACAGAACACATACAATTACACTTACTCTGATTCCACGTCTGAGCTGGGTGACATCACAGGACCAATTACTTGCAGTGGGGAGGGGGGAAGAGAGAGTTTTAGCAGTTGGCAAGGATAAAGGCCAGTGCAAAAGGAGGTATCTCTTTGGAATGCAGTAAAACCTGCTGTCATGAGAGGATGCTAACACAAATACACACACAACCACACTCAGCCATTTACTGATGCACACACTCAGGCATTTGATGAGACGCACACACTCAGGCATTTGCTCTCACACACACAAACACTAGCACACAGTTGCCAGTGTTGGGATCAGAACTCCTGCCTATCTACTGATCACTATTACAGTGCTATGCAGTTGCGAGATGCGCCACAGAAATTACACATTCCAAGGCAGTCAGACTTCACTTCTACAATTGAGGACAACAACAGGGAGACTGACAGTCACAAAGTACATAGCTGTAGACCTGTCTGTTTAAAGTAGGTGTCCATTACAACCTGTATGCACAAACAAGACACATCATCTGCAGGTAGGCCTGAGAGGTATATTTGTAGCACAACAGGAACCTGAACTGGGGAATGGCCATCTGTGGAATGGACAACTACTATCACTATAGAGGGTTACAGTGGGCATGCTCATACACTTAGTAGCACAAGGCCGTTTGGAATGCACTATGACTACAACTACACAAGGTTATACTGGACATGCTCATACACTTAGTAACAAAGGGTTTGTTGGATGTACTGACTCAAATTACACAAGGTGGCATTGGGTATGCTCATACACTTAGTAGCACAGGGCTGTTTGGGATGCACTCTGCTTCTAACCACTGAAGGCCACAGTGTGCATGCTCAAGCACATTAAGGCCACACGCAGTGATGTCATGGTATGGGTGTCAACTGCTAGACCAAAACAATGAGCCAATGTCCTGCTGTTATTATGAGGTTGTCCAGTGTCTGTCATTCTGGGCTGTCATGACCAAATGACGAGCCTTCAACACAGAGCACATGCATCCATGTTACACGTGTGTGTGGATAATACCTAGGTCGCATTTACCCATATAGCCGCTTTCCAAGGCAAATGTCCTACACACAGAAGTAACACCCTTACACCTACATGACAATTGCATTGGATGCTTATGCTAACCAGTGCTAGATATGTGGCTTTAGTAATCCATTTGCTCATTGTAGAACCTACAATGGGGAACACTGACATCTGTGCAGTGAGGAACACGTGGCTGAAGTCTCTGTAGTGCACAATTGCACTACGACCATATAACTCAGATCCAGACATGTGGGCCATAACAGTGGTATGGACCATTCCAGGTGGTGGTGTACACATATTCATAAAGGCTACTCACATGTAAAGAACACTACTCCGACATAACACATCACAGATGAGTCAGGTACAGGTGACAGTGGCAAATGCTGCATTCTAGATTGTATCCTCATATACATCCACCACCTTGTTCCCAGACTACCAACACACACATCCATATGTGGTGTGACATAGTATGGTAGACCACCAGATAACCCTCAATTGGTGGACTGTACATAGGCCTACATCAGTTGTGCAAAGTACCCATGTACAGACGCAGCTGCATAATGTGTTATGCAATGCAATAATACCACTGTTTGTATCCAGCTCAGTTGTACACATACCAGGGTCCCTTGGATGTTGTCAGCATTCACACGGTCGGGTGTTGCTGTACACCAGTAAACAACACCCTCATGGTTGGATATGCCCTAACCGTACCTGCCTTGGATATGTACATCCCACACTCATACAACATAAATTACATTACCATAGCTTTCGTTTTCCTTTCTATATACAGGTGGCTACAGTCATTACACACATGCACAATGGCATATAGCATGACATGGAATAATGCTGTCTGTGTCTCGCTGATATGTGCTGTTGTAATATATGTACATTTGGCTACTCGGTGAAAGTGGTGGTGTCCTACCAGTACATGAATACAACATCCATTATGGTGTAATGCTCGGCTATGTTTCACACATGATGTGAGGAAGGTGTGGAATGTATCCTCTTGACCTGCTAGTGCACGTACTGATGTAAACCGCATATGTGTACATGTATTGACGTTTTTCTAGATTCCATGTGTGTGCAGTGTCTGATTTCTGAAGGTGACTGTTATCTTAGTATATCATGCTGTTGCAATACAGCCTCAACATTGCCAACTGTAAGCCGTACATGTGGTATGGACAGATGTTTGGACATGACTACTAAGTGGTGGGGCTTCTTTGCAGATGAATGATTACTGAGGACAGCTCACTGGTGTGTTACAACCAGTCCTACAATGACTTGTGTACCTGCTAAGGTCTGATTTTGTTAATTCAAGTGGAAGACAGACAATGTAGAATGCTGTAAGGATGACACTGAAGGCAAACCTCATGAGGCCTGTAACAGTAATACCTCCCTTGTTCATATATTGTGTATATATCAGCACATTTGTCAAAGGAAAGAGTCAGTAAGCATTGTACCGGATGCGATAGTGCTGTACCTCTGTAGTACCCATCATGAGCTAGGCAGGTGTATGATTCACAGTACTGGCATGTGTGGGTGTGTGTGTCCATATATGTCACATATGGTTGGGAATACATCCCACATGTTATCACTGTCCTGAACACTGTTGTTGACACCAGTACAGAGTGAAGTGTAGAAAGAAAGGCATAGGCAGATGGTTAAACCTCACATATGTAAAGTGTCTGTATGTGTGTGACATAGGTGTATATCTTTGTGAATGCCAGTGTGTGTGTGTGTGTGTGTGTGTGTGTGTGTGTGTGTGTGTGTGTGTGTGTGTGTGTGTGTGTGTGTGGCTGTCCGTGTGTATGGCTGTCTGGTTCCTGGAGTGAGGCTGTATTTTACCATAGTGAAATGGTAATGCCCCCCTCCCCCATCCACTGAATGCAATCTAGCATCCCAGTTGATATAAATCATAGACGGGCATACTAACCTCCTGTTAATATGTACACCCTGGGATGTGACCTGTTGTTATATAGCCTACTGATGGACCCCCCCTCCCCACATACACTCACTGCACTGTTGTATCCCTGTCAATGTCCTCAATCTTAGGCCATTCCAACTACCTGTACATGTATAATCTCTGTTGTGCGTCTTGTAATGGCGTAGTACTATAATGATGATATGCACATAGGTAGGGGTTCTCATCTGAACACTGGCAACTGTGTGTGTGTGTGTGTGTGTGTGTGTGTGTGTGTGTGTGTGTGTGTGTGTGTGTGTGTGTTACTGTGTCTGTGAATCCTTGAGTGTGTGGGTGTGTCTGTGTTTGCATGCTGTCATGGCAGTGGGTATTACTGCTTCCCAATGAGAAGCCACTATTTCCACTGGGCCTTTGCGCTTGTCATCCAGCATACCACTCTTTTACCCCCTCCACGCTCCAGGTAACTATACCTGTGATGTCACCCACTATGAATGTGATGCCACTGAACACAGTAGCTTACTACACAGCTATCATGCTCTTGGATCATTAGAACAGTAAACATAATTGAAACATGGGAGAATATAACTGCAATGTGGAAGCTGCAAAGTGCATGCAGGTATTGTCATACTGACCTGTGGGTAGTCAACATGTACATATGGGACACCTGCAAATACCGCCATCCCCCGGCACGTGCAACTACACCTGAAAGAGGAAGGCAGAACATCAAGATCAACATGCTGTTAGTGTTGTTACACGTGGGATGTATTCCCAACCATACGTGACCCAGAGACTCCCCATACTCTGGAATAGATTGCCCATATATATCAAGCAGAGCGCCTCATTGACCCTCTTCAAAAGGAACCTTGATGATTGGATGGGAGATAGGAAATTTACCCTGGGGATCATGTCAGTCGCCCTGCTAGACAGGGGCCTGGAGAAGTAAATATTGTGGGAAGAAATATCCAGGGAATTGTTATGGCTAGGATTGCATAGGCCCTAGGGCCGATAGCCTCGTACCAACCTATGAACCTATGAACCTATACATACTGTCAAACATACAAAATGCATTCTAAAACTGCAATACATGGTATGTCTGCTGCTTGTCAACATTACTCAACAATATTAATCTACAATTGTATACCTAGTATGTTCACCCTGTGCATCAGACCATATGAACATATCCCTGCACCGATGGTGTGGATGGCAGGGATGCAGCACAGGCATCATCATATGCAGAGAGTGATAATGTTTGCCAGAGGCCTAGGCTGTGCCATTGGATGACATCATGTCTGTGTGTTAGGGCCTGTGATATCATTGGGCATGTGTGGATGTTATGCGTGTGTGTGTTGAGGTGCCCTACGTTTGTTTTCAGTGTGTGTGTATGCATGCACACAGGTCTGGCATGTGACTGGCCTACACAGGGGTATTATTGACAGCTGCAGACTGTACAAGGCAGGTTTCACAGTTCATGGTGTCCAGCCATGGCCACGTGACCTGCGCCTGTGAGGGGTTGCATGGGCACTACCAGGCAGAGGTCCAGATTGGGTACCATCTGATGACACATGTCCACTGGAATCGTGTCCCTGTTGGGATCATCCAGGACCACGTGCACGTGGGCTGCTGTGTCCTGGTGTGAACTGCACAGCACTAGCTGCACTGCTGCTGCTACCCCCACTATGGGAACGGGCATGTGCAGTAGCATGTTCATGTAGACCTTCAACAGGTGATGTAGCTGACCTACATCCACTTGCCTGATGCCTCACAACCACCAGATGTTCCAGCACAGACATTCCATGCTCGAGGATTGACATGCCACGGTCAAGGACTCCCACCATGTCTCCCAATCGTCTATCTAAAACATCTGCAAGATGATGGTGAGCATTTGCAAGTGGCTGGATGTTGTCAGTTAATGAACAGACAGCAGCCCTCTGAAGCCTCAGACCTTCTCTGTTGTGCCATTCAGCACGTGCTTGTGCCTCCATTACAGCCCAAAACATGCATCTGGTGACTCCAGCGCTGATGTGCTTTGTCTCACAGCAGGGGCATGTTGGCCAGTGGTCCTTCACTGAACAGCGCTGGGCACATGCCTGTGTGGGACATCACCAGTCTGTTGACTGGGATCATGGTGTGCAGGCACACCTTCCATAGTCACCACACTTCCCTGTTCCATGCTACCACCCACAAACTGTCCTTCCTCTATGGCCAGTGGTGATGGGGTATGTGCAGGCAGGAGAATTGTGTGCAAGGATGAGGGGGAAACAGGTGGAATGGAAACCAATGGCACAGATTCAGCCCCTGACAACCCTGCCTGTGCCTCAATCATACTATTATCATCACTGCTAGAGTCAGTGGGGACAGTAACATCAGGTGGACCGCAGGAGGGCAATGCACCTACATCAACATCTGTGAGGGGAAGACAAGAACTGTACATTACAAGTTATATCAGACACACACAGACAGACAGGGACACACACAGACAGACAGACACACACACACACACAGGCAGACAGAGACATGCACAGACAGACAGACAGAGACACTCACAGACACACACACACACACACACACACACACACACACACACACACACACACACACAGAGACACACACACAGACACAAACACACAGACACACACACACACACACACACACACACACACGCACACACACACAGACACACACAAAGACACACACAGACACACAGAGACACACATGCTACATGCAAATGATATGGCAGATGGCAGCTTAGACAATTATAGTTTCAGCTTAGACAATTATAGTGGTAGTTATCATACATACCTGAGTTGCACACAATAGCATGCATGTGTTATAGAAGACGGCATGCACCTTACACAATTATAGTGGTGGTTAGCATGCATACCTGTATTGCACCATTTGTGTTAGTAGCCTATGCCCCATACCTGCAACACAATGCTTGCACTTTGCACCATTGCACCACACTGCCATGGTGTGTGCAACATACACCACATGTTAACAGACCATCGCTGACCTTTGTACATCTGCCACTGATGCTTTGTGTTGGCCCCCACCCCTATGTGTGAGGACATGAGCAGTAGGGTATGTCAAATTCATACTATATTTGACTGAGCCCTAGCTTACATATCTACCCCAAAGCAGTGCATGTCTGTTCAACATTATTCCGCCTACCTCTGAGCTGACTCTAGACATTGTGCATGTGGCTGTACACACATGGTTGACATGGCTGTCCCTACTTTGCAATGGTGCCACAGACCAACACAGGTTTGCAGTACACCGGCCTGCTGTGTGGCGTATGACCTTGCCAATCACATGTAGTATGACATGTCTACTGCTGACGTGTTGAATGACATGCATACATGTGTAACACAATGGTGTCCTTTCCAATCTACGGTAATGCTGTCCCAATGCAGGGACATGTTATACTAACATGGGCCTTCAGCTGATGCAATGTTGTCTGTCCACCCTACAAATATGCAGGGACATACTGCACATTGAGCTGATGTGCATAGCCATTGCAGGGCATCATGTGGCTTCACAATTGCTATAAAGTGTGAGCTACTGACACAGTTCATAGCCATGACTATGTTCACATACAATACATATCTAATGTGGAATGTGACCCACGTCACTGAGGTGTATACACAATAAACCCTAATGTGGAATGTGTGACATAGGTCACAGAAGGGTATACAGATGACACCCCTGCACATTTGCAACTATATTACTGATGCCAGGCAACTATGCTCATACATGGCTAACTTAGCAGTACTCTGTGTCCCACATGCCATCTGTGTACCTCACACACATGAGAAGCAGGCATGACAGTGATGTCTGACACCAGCAAGGTGAATGTACCGTATCTGTGGCTTGATGTGGATGTATGTGTATGCTGTGCATTTATGTATTTGGATACTGTATAGGTGAATGGTTCCATGTCATGACACACTCAAGATGTTCAAGACATGTTATGTGGTAGTTTCATGTTATGCCTACACAAGCTGTGCACATGCCTGTATGATGTTTAGTGTTTCACATCTGCAATATCACCATTACACAAAGGCCATAGTTGTATTGTGTCGAGCCAATGTATAACAGGGTGTACACACATGTACATCACTTCTACTGTGTGTGTTGCTTCATGACTCTGGCCATCCTCCATGGCCATGTGTACACATGTTCAAGTCCAATGGTTCTGATGGCCATCTTATTTCACATGTCAGTGTTATTCCATATGACATACACCCATAGATGTCATATGCTCCACTGAGGACAGAGTTATGCAGACAAAGGGTGGTATGTATGGGATGTGAGACATGTTTTGCAGGATAGTTGAGCAGTGTTGCAGTCAGCCCACTACATGTCATGGACATGTCTGATAGCACTTTACATTGTGTGACATTCATAGCAAGGGTATACTCCACAAGGGTGTATCCTGTGGGCCGGTCATACTCCAGCTCCAACACATTTAGAGTGTGTGCACACATAATGTAGTACCTGTCCCTACAGTGGAACACACTTCCATCATTGTATTCACTGTTGCTCATACATCAGGCAATGACAGTTTGGAAGGTTTAGTGTAGGTGTTTCATATAGTATTCAATTGTTTCACATAGGTAAACAGTGTGATGCATTGCAGGTCTGACCAGTTTCCATTAACAGGACCACCATACATTATGTGTACATGTGTTATGGCAGATAGCATGCAATTAATATGTTCCATGCATTATCAAGCCTGGTAAATAATAATCTCACCAGACACAGGCTGCTGTCACTGCAAAATGCCACAGGTACCGAAACAGGAGTGTCATAGCAGTAAGATCATTATCCACACCTGTGTGATAGCTACAGGGTGCAATGTCCATGTTAGCACATAAGCCAGTACAATACACTGTACTATGGAGTATGCACATCTGTGCATACATAGAGTAGCAGACTATAGTATGTGACATGTGTGCATACATGCCTTGTGTATGATGTTACATTACATATTGTACAGTAACATATGTAACTATGTAAAATATAGTTGTGTTTTATGTGCAGTAGTGACTTACCAGGCAACTCCAAGCTCGGTGGTTGAGAGACACCCACCTCCACAATACCAGCTAAAGCTTGTGGATGGAGGTCTGCAGGTGTCCCCATGTTGGCCAGTAGCTCCTCAGTATGTGTAAGTGGGGGCTGGGTGAGTGGCCCCTGGCCTGTTGCATCTTGTTCCCTGGTGATTGCATTAGCACACTGTTTCACCTGTCTTATCAGGATAGTGCAGTGTCAGCACACCTGATGATAGGTGCGATTGTGAGCACCAACATCATTTACCCTCCTGCAGAGTTCCTCCCACAGGGCAACCCGCTACTGTGCATCCTGTGGCACATGGCTGATAAGCATTGTGTAGTTGTCAAGGAGTTATGGAATGAGGACCTCATCCTCCAAACGGCTGTACACCAGCAGTCTGCTACGTAGCATACCTGGAAGACATAATGATGGAGACAGGTCACAGTAACTCACAGAGAAGTACAGCAGTACAGCTGAACATATGTGTGTATCACATTTATTAAGATTACAAATACGCCTTTGCAAATCTACATGACACTAACACCACTGACATGTATAAGTCACACACATTTGACACCTACTGGTGATGTGCTGTTATCACCATATATGTGTGTGTCATGTGATGACATTGCTCATACACCATGTGGATGTTGTCTTGACGTGGGCATGTCTGTTTGTCTGTAGTGGTGTCTTTACCTATCAGCACATGCCTGAATGTGTTCACATTAATGCAATCGACCTTAATGCTGTGTATATGTCACATATATAGTCATACATAGCTGTTAGGGACATGACCTGTGACCCTGCAGACTTGCAAGCATGTATGTGTTTTGCCATATATATCTGCATGGCACTGTACAGCTGTGTAGCATCCTGCCATGTATTGCCTGTGTTGCACATGTGTACTACATGGGACAATAGCTAACCTGATGGTATTTGAAGGGTTGGATATCAACAATAGTATGTATGGTCATAGTGACCTAGTAGACTATATGCCCTGGGCCATTTATGAGCCTAGGCAGACAGGTTACCTAACTGTAGGCAACAGACAGGTACGTTTCAGTGGCCAGTTCAAGCAGTGCAACAGAACTGATACACATGGTTACTGATATATTTGGCATGTGGTCATCACACCATGTCACAGAGAGGGGTGATGTGCAGCTTCACTGGTCAGGGCTGCATAGAATGGCAAGAGTATGTTAAGTGTATTGGACACAGATCTGTCAGGCATGTTGTGATCCTTGTACTTGAAAGGTGGATGTCCATGACGTACGTGTTTATTTGGGATCAGGATGTGTTAAGTGTAGCATGTCCAACACCTCTGGGTTGGACATGGCTTTATTCAGGGTAGGCTGCATGCTACATAATGCAGCTAGGGATTGGGAAGGGCAGTGTAGGCCATTTACACATGGGCAATAACCCTTAAAGGAAATATGTGATCTATTATGGGTCACATAGGTGTTGATTATGGCTGAGCAGTTATCTCTATATTCCTGGATGGCACCCTGTCATGATTAGGGGTGCCACCTATGACTACCTGTCTTTTGTGGTGACCTAACTATCAAAGGGAAGTACTGTCCAGCTGCATCCCATAGACACAGTTGCCATTATGTTGACAGCTGCCTAGGTGGTAGTTAATGGGTACAGGGTTTGTAACACAGGCGATGACAATGCAATATATAGCTCTCAGATTGTGGCCATACATCACACATCACACATCTGACACACTAAGGCCCTTCTGTATGTTGAATGCAGCACACATTGAGTCGACTATTGCTCCTAGTTCATAGTCATTTGCAAACATAAATAGGCTGGTGCCTTCTGTGTTAGTCTGTGTGGTATAGATAACAAAGAGTGGGAGTACCAGGAATGACCCCTGTATTACTCTGGCTAACACTAGTTTGATGTGCATGTATTAGTCAGACACCTTCTGTAGTGTTGGATCTGCCAGCAGTCCAGTTGCCAACTGCTCCTGTGACATAGGAATATACACCTAGTTTACTGAGAGTAGCTGGAACACAGTATGGGTGATGGTGTCCTACGACCTGGCAAGGTCATGATATGCAGTGTGAAATAATCCTACTGTCATCTACAGCTGTACCAAGTACATCAAATACGTTGACCATGGTTCATGGCCATATAGACCAGACTCAGCAGGGTAGTTGTACACTATGTCCCATTATCAATGGTGTCTCCCCCTTTGTGGGGTGTGATAACTGTTGCTGTGCACCATTCGGTGTGTACACAGCCTGACATGGAGCTATGATTGAACATAATGTGTATGTGGATAGCTGAATGTTCTTACATTTGTATAAGATACACCCTGGGATGTTGACAGGTCCCATGTAAGCTGTAAGTATGGCTTTAGAGAGTGCAGATTGTACCTGCATAGTCATTAGTACAGGGGACCTGTAGTGTACATGGATATATCACTAAGTGTACCTTTTGTGGGGTGGGAGTGGGTTTAGGTTCTCCGAGACCCTATCTGGCTGGGTGCTATTTCTGTAGGTGCAGTACTTCCCATGCCATAGTGCTGTGAAGCACAACAGGTCTTGTCGTTGCAATTACAATTAATGACACAGCTATAGAATGCTCTGTGCTTGGCCTCATAATATGTGGCTGATTAGTTTCACAGTAGCTTTGCGTGGTTTTATATGGTGTATCTGCATCTTACTGTGGCTGACCAGGGCTCACCTACACTCATGTGTGTTCACTCTTGCAACAGTTACTGCCTTCTGTGGTGCAGTTTAAAGCATGATACCACCAGTTTGCCTACTTGTTTGTGCTGGGTTGAATCCTGGTTCTGTTTCAATGGCACAATCACTGCACATATGTAACTGCTTAAAGTTCATCTGTGTAGGATTCAGCATTTGCACATGCATTGTCCATCTGCATGGGTGCCATGACACTCACCACTCTGCTCTTAGGAAACATAACATTGGCGTTGGAGACTAACTATGTGTAGCATACTGTTAGCCCTGTTTGTGTGACTGCTGTGATCCAGGTCAGTGGGGTCGATGGAATCCAGCATGCATTGAGCGCAGGTGTTGGTACATGAGGAGTCTTCCCAGTTCATAATGGAATAGTTGAGAGTAGACATTATTATAGTTCTGTCTTCCCCATTACAGCACATTATGACAGTTGGGAAGTTCGTGGCCTGGTGGGTGATCTGTCTCAAGGTGCATTTTGAATTTCACTTTGGCACGAAGGTAGTTACCCAGCATAATGCATCTGATGTTATGCAAGTGCAATTAGCGTGGGGGTGTACATATCCTTCAGGAAGGCCTGTGTGTTCCAATAAAGGATAATGGAAAAGAGGTGAGGTATGTTTTACAACATGGTCATGCAGGTGTGCTCTCTGGAGCATTGAAACATGTCTCAGCCACTGCACAGATATGTTCTCCATGTTAGGGATTGACATATGTGTGTCCATATAGTGTTTCCGACATGTATCATTGTGTAGCAAGACCCGCAGTTTATTGCTTGGCTGTCCCTGTAACAGCAGTGGACCCTCACTTGAACTGTTCATGATTAAGGCACTATAGGGGAAGCATGAGCCCTAGGCAGTATCCTGATTCCCAGGGGTGACAGGTTCAGGCCCTGTCTGGCAAAGCATCATGGCCTGTCAACCCTGTTATCCCAGGATGACAGATACTGGATACCCTTTGACATGCACCACTACACTAGACAATTTTGGAATACAATCCTTTTGTCCCTGTACTGCAGTATCATTCTGGCCAATGGCAGAATACTACCCAGGCCTTGGGACATAACCGTATGGGCTACAAGACCTGACAGTTCTTACATGTGTTTCAATGCAGTCCAGGCTACTGCATCACAGGTCCTGCACAACAACATGGAATATGCCAGAGCAATGTGTATAACTCAAAAGCTGGTCTGAGTGTATGAGTATGTGGCTAATCATGGCAGACAGGCAGCTAACAGTATGCATGCCCTCATATAGGTTGGTGTGTAACATAGTGCTAGAGTTTGTATTCTCAAATGAGTACTGTTGGGCATGTTTCCAGTCACGTGTTCAGAGGTGTGGCACAATTATGCAAACTATGTCATGCAGTTTGTGTATTTCAGTGTCTGTCTCTTCCTGCTTGAGGGGGTCACTTGTTTGGCCAGATACTTAGACGCATCTGTGAATGTGTGTGATTTCCGGTAGTGTGTGTTGGTGTTTTTACTGTGTTCTGGTAAGGGTATGTGTTGGTTCTGTTGATGAGCTGCATGTGTTAGTCTACACCTCATGACTGTCCAGTCCAGTCATGGCTGTAGACTGGGTTGCCTTCCAGCTTACCCTGTAGCTGCATCCCAAACAATGTGTGGGGTGTGGTGTTAGGTGGGTCTGGCAGTGTACATGGCATAGAGATTACATTCCCCCCAGGATGGCCACATACACAAAGCTGACATTAGTAAACACCAGTAGCTGACTAGTGGACATGCCTGTATGAGCAGTCAGTACTACAAGTACCAAGTACTGTATTTAGTTTACGTATTGCCTATGAAGATGTTTTAGACAGTGATGCTCACATGTAAATATTTCTATTATGGACGTGAAAACACTGGTTATTGCGGAAACATTGTAGCTACCTTTAGCAGCAATCCTCCTCTGAGTAGCACATCACATCTTGTTAGCTGATTACAGATGATGCAATTGTCTACAGGTCTGTTTCCTTCTCTGGGTAAATACTCACATATCCACCAGGACCATGAGCTGTGTTGGGCACAAACACCCACTCTCCAAACAGAGTCATGTATCAATAGACTCTGATACCACTATCAACATGATCAGGATATAATCAGATAGTGTGAGCCATCACCTATGATGTGGCTATTACACATGGGCAGCAGTCTCCTACATCTTACTCTCCAACTGCAGATGTTACACTGGAGTTAAAGATGATATGCAACATGTTTCATTACCTGTGCTGTGCACTAGCTTACATACAGTATGTGCAGGTGGCTATTAGGTTGGCAATGAGAGGTTGGGCTACACAAACCTGGTAGTTCAACTAGTGTGTCTGTACTCTCAATATCCACACTATGTAGGTGTGTGCACATAGCCATTTGGCCCAACCCTGTAACAAGGGTCACTACACATTTGCATAACATGTACACATGCACAGCTGTTATTGTTTGCAAACGATAGTAGGGAGGTGGATATTACATGTGTTATGTGCATGGATAGTTATCTGGCTCTTCCAATTATCTTTGCTATCATGCTGCTAACCTGTCAGATGAATACTAATGCTATGTATCCTGTCATTGAGTATTGTAATTGCCAATAGATATAACTTCTATAACATATCAGAACTGATATGTAGAATAGAATATAGATCTGCCTAGAATACTGTACGTTACACAATATCTCACAATGCACACCATATTTGCATGGCAAGCCCACCTTTAACATGTTCATCTTACTTATACACCCATACATATGTCGACTGTTACAATATATCGACATATACTATTCCCTGTTATAGCACATTCTTGATGGATCAATCCTGACACTGACAGTGTCTGGAAGTGAATTGGTGGGTTTCAAGCCCATATCATCCCTTGTGGTGTATGCGGAGAGTGCCATGTGACCTACAGCAGTACACACATAGAATACTACAAGCATTACTACTGCTCAACAATACATCACTACAAGATAGCTATTTCCACTATATGCATTGATTACACTGTAATTCTTACAGTGCAGGTTCTACATACACAGACATACTACATGTTATACATGCCATCTTAGTAATCGGAGGTGTTATTAACTAGTATAATACTCATTTTCAGTTCATCTTTCAGTGTTTTGTACTGTCTGACAGGTAGATACAGATGGTTTGAATGTGTGACAAGGAAATCTTTTATAGTTACAGATCAGTAACATGCGCTATCCCGATGACCAATTGGTGTTCCTAAGTAGCTAATTACATGCACATCAGATGCGCTGTTACCACCTTAGCCAATACCATGGCTACAGTGGAATATAACTGAGTACTCCACTTGGGCATTGTCCCTTTGCCTAACTTGTGAGGAAGACAGTGTGGAAGTTTTGTTTGGAATCTATTGCAACAGCTGTATGGAGACGAACAGTAATATATATTGTGTGTAATGCCTAGAGGATTTGGTCTAAATGTGAGTACTGTTGTTATATTTCTGAACATTGCTACTTGTGCAGGGTTTGTCTGTACCTAATACTTCTGCATATGTTTCAGTCTGGCCAGGTTGGTTGACCAGTTCAAGGCTGCATAGCTATGCATATAATGTTAGGGAGTTTACAGTGTGCTTACTAGACATATTTAATTTGGTGTTACTGTCTATCATACTGTGTTGATAATCAGTACTCGGTAAAACTTCCTGGTGTACGAACCTTTTAACCCTCTGAAACAGGATTAGTTCATACAAACCCTGTTACATCAGCAGCCGTTCAGTTCTATAACAGCAACTATTTCACATAGGGCCATGTTAGTGTGTCTGTGTCCAGGTATGTTAAGGTTTCAGCAGATATTGTACAGTAGTTGCATAATTGGTTATGGTATGACAGTATGTATTGATGTAATTATTTCAGTTGTGAGGTAGATGGTGGGTGTACATAGCACATGCAGGTGTGTAGGAACCCCTTGGGGGGGGGGGGCAGAATGTGTGATTGCTATGGTACATGTAATACTCAGATATGACCACTTTGGATGATACATATATATAATTTATATATATATATATATATATATATATATATATATATATATATATATATATATATATGTGTGTGTGTACATTTATATATATATATATATATATATATATATATATATATATATATATATATATATATATATATATATATATATGAATATATGTATGTGTATATATATATATATATATATATATATATATATAAATATGTGTATATGTATATAGATACATACATTGTTGCATACGTTTATCTGTACCACCATAGATGTGTAGATGTTTTTAACCTATCTATATATCTACATATATAGACCTGTATCTATTGACATGTCTCTATGTATCTCTCTCTCTCTCTCTCTCTCTCTCTGTATATATATATATATATATATATATATATATATATATATATACATATATATATCTATGAGCATACAGCTTTAATTGGGTACATGGCGGGTTGTCCTATTTCAACCCATTCCTCCCTTTTGTGTTTTAACCTGTCTGCATACACAACTGGGATAGGTACATCCCAGGTAGCTTAATGTTAGGTAACTCTGAGGATGAAGTACATGGTTGCGGGTTCTACTCCTGGAAGGTGTTATTATTTTACCTCTCTGAGTAGGCACTGGTAGGGAAAGTGTGAATAACACACATTTACGCGGTTGAGAGCAAGTTTGCTTGTGGTCTGTGTGACGTTAAGCAAAGGTTAAACGTGTGAAGCGCTTCTCCGTTTACTGTGTTTCAGCGCCACTTACCATCGCGCAAACACGTGGAAACCCGCTTACAACTGCTTAAGAGTGCTTTAATCCACTTGCATCCAAAAGCCCTTATTCTGGTCCTCAGAATAACCGAATAGCCATTGCCGGTCTTGCACCCGGGACCATGAACACCACAGTCACTGACTTTAGCACTAAGGCATCTTAGATATGTACAAATGTTATGGTGTTTAGAATATACATTGTACTACAGACATTCCTCACTACTGTAAACAAATGTGTCAGTCATTTGGTGTACATATGGCTGATACAAGTTAATGTTCATATGTTTCTGAAATTTGGTCTTGCAATGTGACATGACAATGTGTATTATGAATGAGAAAGGTTCTTGCCTTGTGTCCTTTTTATATTGTCCCCATACTCCATGTATGCCCCTCCAGTTCACTTATTGGACATCCAACCCAAGCCCTCCTTGATGCATGATTGCATTACCCATCATTCCTCCCCTACCCCAATCTTCACATATACAACAACCACCCCTTCTATGGTGAATTAGGTTAATATTAATTGTTATAATACCAGAGCTGCATGTGTTTTGTGTACACTCCAATTCTTTTGGAGTTCTTCTTTGTCATGAAGTGTGTTCATAGATGTTTATATATATGGCTATTGATATAACTTTATAATACACACACACACACACACACATATATATATATATATATATATATATATATATATATATATATATATGTGTGTGTGTGTGTGTGTGTGTGTGTGTGTGTGTGTGTGTGTGTGTGTCTGTGTGTGTGTGTGTGTGTGTGTGTGTGTGTATCTGTGTGTGTGTGTGCAGACATTACTGACATGCATATATATGTATATATTTATATATATATATATATATATATATATATATATATATATATATATATATATAAATATATATTGTATAAGTTTGTAACAGTAATACATATGTAGACTGGAATGTGTTGGTTCACAAACTACAGTACATTACAATGTACTGTACATATGTACACAAAGTGACTGTCCCATTTGTGATCATTACAGTGAAATGCATATGGTATAAGGTGTAGTCTCAAGACCATGAAACATGTATACACCACAGATGGCTTAGTGGTAAGTCCCATGAGTATAGTGTGCATGGTCCAGGGTTTGATACCTGCGATGCTTTACAAATGTTTTTTACTGCAGAATTAGGCTCATTTAAACTGTTGTAAGCATGTTCAAAAGTGTATGTGCGACATTATAGCAGCGGTTAAACACAGTTAAACAAACTTTGTAATGTATGACCTGTGCGCGCAAACACGGCCACATCCACCACAACTACTCCGGATATATACATGTCAGTGATGTAACATCTCACTATGTGCTGACATAACATTACATTCTCTGTTGACTGTACTCTCCAGCAAACATGGGTTTATATGGGTGTTTCGAAAGTTTATTATACAGACAATTACTACCTATATATGCAAGCTGTGGTTAAGGTATACTTTTGCACATAATAAACATCCCTGCCTTTATCGGGATTGTAACCTCGAATGCGCAGATACTATGCAGATGTTGTAACCATTAAACTGTTGACATTAACGTTGCTTCGGCCTGTTTCCTATTTAGATGATTTCTATGTGTAAGCTAGGCTAAGCAAAGGGCAGAGGCCCCCAATCTCACTGAGCTTCACGTACTCTTGAAATAACATATAACAGATGTACTGTGAGACAATGCATTACATTCCTAACTACATTAGGCATAGCCCCTCACTGACACACTTCAAGGGAAACCTTGTTGTGTGAATGGGTAACAGACTATACACTCCTGGGATCATGTGTCGCAGATCCATACAGCCAGGGGGTGGAGGAGCCTGTCCAGTTTGATAGCTGCAAGACCTGTTGGGGAATTGAATGGTGTTGAATTGTCACATTAACATGCCCTCTTTAGATCACTAAGTGCCCCTATCACCCTCCACAACCCCAGTCTTCAACAGCTTCCAGCAACTCTTACTGGAATTGCTTCATTTGCTATGCTTGACAGAGGCTCAGTTACTTCATCAATGGTGCAGGGAAAGCCAACACACTGTAGTTATGCTTCTAATTGCCCTTGGGCAGATAGGTAGTAGGCTATCTGTGAACCTCTAACGTGCAGGCCATCACAGCCATAATATGTGAATAAACAGACCTTCAGATCACAATATACAGTGAGAAATCACCATGTAGTCAGGAAACAGTTGAGTACAGCAAGAACATACAGAACACTGATACTTAGTCACTCCAAAAGCCTATCTTGGAAGCTAGTAGACTTGTATAAGTTTAAGGCTTTCTATTGCTTACCAGTATGTTACCTACAGGGCAGATGAAAAACAAGCACAGATGGGGAACATGCATGCAATGATACCATACCGGCCTATGTGTCAGCCTTAGGCTTTGGAATACTGGTCAAGGCTATTGGCACCCCCATGGTGCCTTATTTAGGAGAGTTGCGAAGGTGAATACCAGCTCCATAAACAGCACAATAGCAAATTCAATGAGGATCATGCTACTCAACACCAGGGGTTGTGATCACAACATGCATGCACTCACAGCACTTCTCAAGATGGACAGCATCAACATCTGTGCATTAACTGAAATCTGTCTTAAGGCTTCTGAGAGTACACCAGCACTACCAGACTACAACCCATACCACACATTTCATCCACAGAACATGGACTGATGGACATAGAGGAGCTGTATCCATATTCATCAGGGATACCTACACCTCCAGGTTAGTGGGACAGCATGATACCTCTGTGATTATCCATGTGCAGCTAACATCAGCCACAACTACAATGTGAAATGTGGCCTGCTACGGATCACCCTCCATGACTCAGGACCTCCACTCCATCTACCTGGAGACAGTGAAGAACATGACAGTGCTAATGCACACCCTGGCATTGGTTGATGTCAACTACCATACCATTAACTGTGAAACATATTTCGGTACTCACTTCCTGGCCCAGCACTTCCTGGAATGTATCACCTCATATGCCCTGTATCAGGTGGTAACCTTCCTAACGTGGGGTGGAAACCACTAGATGTGGTCATCACCAACATGGACAACAGGTGCACCACAGCGGAAGTTAAGCAGTCACTGGTTAGATCTGACCATGAACTATTCACTGTTTCCACACCCTAGCATCTCCCCCACCCACGGATACCACAGTGTATACCTTTCCTACAGCTAAATTTACACTACTAGTGACAGGAGTGGGGAGTTTCACAGCCCCCACGCTAAGGGGAAACACTGCTCAAGATACACACAGATTTACAAATGCAGTCTATAAGCACCTACACGGATGTATGGATCATGCCATCACTGGTAAGCCAAGACTTACTCCTCCTAGACAAGGACACTGGTTTGGTGGACCTCTGCAATAAACAGGCGATACTACAGAAGTAGGGCAGTGTTCCAGACACACAGCAAATCCCACGAAGGGCAGACATCTGTGACAACTATTAGTATGATATGTAGGTCCCTCATGACATCATCCAAGGCTAACATCAGCAGGAGAATACGCAAGGATTCAAAAAATAACCACAAAGCCTTCTTTGGCTATGTCAAGGATCTACGTGGCGACACACAGATTTGCACTGTGCCAGTGAAATATAGCACAAAATATGCTGACTCTACTGATATCACCAACATCCTTGCAGATACATTCGGTGCATACTTCACCCCGTAAAGAGCCCACAACACTACCCGAAAGGTACAGTATCCCAACCATCAGAGACACACAGGTGGAAATGGCCTTCTCTAACAGCAGAACACAGCATCAGTGGAGGCAGATGTTGACCCAGACTGCATCTTGCAAACTGTACAAGACAACCTGCCCCCCACCTAATTAAGCATTCCTACCTCAGCCTCTCCACAGGCTACATGCCCATACAATGGCAAGTGGCAATGGTTATTCCACTCCATCAAGGTGGAATCACAATTGACCATGGTAACTACCACTCCATAAGCCTGACTAGCCTGGTCTGCAAATGTATGGTTCGCATCATCATGGCACTCATTAACAATGACATTGGTAACCTCCGAACATGTGACCCAACCCAGGTCAGTTTGGTTGAGTGCAGTTTATGCCTACTGAACCTGTTTGATGTCTTACATACAGTCACCAAGACATTAGATGATAGGGATGGTGGTTCACACATACTACCTGGACCTCAGCAAGGCTTTTGACACCATGCCCCACTCAGGTATTATTGATAAACAAACCAGCCTGTACATTCACCCATACATCACAGGTTGGGTTGCCAACAGGCTTACACAAAGAACCCACATGGTATGACTAATGGTCTCCAGGTCCAACTCCTGAACAGTCACAACTGGTGTCCCACAGAACTCAGTCCTAGGAGCCCTATTGATTGGCATATACGTCTCAGAGGTACAGGCAAACACAGGTGGACTACAGCAGACCATGTTTGGCAATGCCTGCGAACTGGGAGCTATGACTGATAGTCCAGCTGACATGGACATCCCTCAAGGGGCCTCACAGAGAATGTCACAGGGTGCCAACGACATGGCCTCCAGCCAAGTAAAACTAACTTCATGGTCATTCGATTGTGGAATTGGCACCCACATATTAACACATAAGTGGCAGCCACTTTAATACAGATGAGGTAATGTGGTATCTGGAGACTAAGGTAGATCGTAATCTCCCCTTTACCAATCATATCTCCACAGTAGTTAGGACATCCGTCTATATAGGCCATCTGATTACTAAAGGATTCTCATCTAGACATACTGGGGTTATAGTGCCCCTTTACTCATCACTCATCAGTCCCATCATAGGGTATAATAACCCATGTGGGATGTACCTCAGAAGACACGTCCAACAGCTGGGGGTCCACAAATGTACCTTGCCAAGGGGAATACTGGCCTCCAACATATGGCCTATGCAGCCAGACTGAATAAACTCCTGATTTGGCATCTCATTTACCCAGAGATGATCTCCGCTAGCCAACACAGCCATGGTGAACTCAGGCTTGATAGATATGCTCCACCTATGGAAATCCATGTCACAGTGAGCCACACACTGTAGCGATCTAACCTTGCCACAACAATAACTGGAATATGCTGGAGGGACAGCTTCCTGTCACAGACACTCCCCATACTTTGGAACAACATCCCAAACTACATTATACAGAGCCCCTCACTAGCACTCTGCAAGAGAAACCTTGAGGGGTGGATGGGGAACAGTAGATGCACCCCAGGGATCCTGCCATTGGCTCTGCTCCACAGAGGGACAGTTAATGAATCAATGGGGTGGCAAAAGCTGACACATTTTGGCTGGCCTTATGAATGGCCTCTGGCAGTTGGCCAAGTTCATACCTATGAATCTATACATACAGTATCTGCATATGCTGATAGCTTAATTTACTGTTCAGGTGTTGACTTACCTTGTGCAAATGGTGTTGTGTGTGCAATAGTTGTGGGCTGCCTATGTTGGATGCAACCAGTAGACTGCCTATACATGACAATTTATAGGTAGTCTTGTGTGTGTGCTATCCATTTTTTCTGTGTGTGCAGGTGGAGAAAGGTGTCAGTCCCTAGGTAACTACACTGTCAGTGTGTGTGCTATACATTCCCTGTTTGCCAAGGCATGGGCATACTGAGCATGCCTCTGTCTGCCTACTGGGGCTGGCTCAGGGTGTTCGTGGTCTGAGGACCTCTGTGCCTGCGGGGGCCCTTGGCAAAGGTGGGGGGGGCTGTGAGGGGCTTCACCATTCTGTCCCTGCTGCAGCTGTTACTACAGGACCATATTGTGTAGCATGGCACACATTATGAAGATGTGAGCACATGTGCCAAGAAAGTACTGCAAGGCTCCAACAGATATGTCCAAGCAATGGAACCGTGATTTCAGCATCCCAAACACATGCTCTATGATGATTCTAGTTTGTGCGTGTGCCTCATTATGGCATTCCTGCATGGGTGTGTGTGCATTTCTGATGGGAGTCATCATCCACGGTTCCAGTGCATAGCCAGCATCCCCCACTAGGTGGCCATTTGGGATGTCCCCCCTGGCAAATAACTGATACAGCTGTGAGGCATGCCAGATGTGGGAGTCATGATAGCTTCCAGGGCTGCCAGCACACACATCCATGATAATGCCCTGGGAATTTCACATGGCCTGGCAGTTGATGGAGGGGTATCCCTTACGGTTTATGTAGTGCCTACCATGCTCACCGGGTGGTGACTTGATGTGTATGTGCATGCAGTCTATTACGCCCAGTACCTCTGGGTATTCTGCCACACAGTGGAAGAGATGCATATTGCTGGCCAACTCCTCCTGCATCCGGGGGAAGTATATGTGCTCATTGGCATGTGGTAACATGGCATCCAGGAACTGGTGTAGTACCCTGGATGCTGATGCCTGTAAGATCCCCATGATATCCTCAGTTGGTCTTTGAAAGCTACCTGTAGCTAGTATTCTCAGGCTTACACATACCTTCGTATCCACTGGGATGGGTTCCCCTCTGTTTGTTCTGGCTCTGAGGCATTGCCAGCACAGCTCCACAAGTTGCTGTAGGTTGTCCCTGTCCACCCTGTAATGCTCTACTATCTCCAAATCATGTAGCCCCTGGTAGGTTACCCTGGGTCTGAACACTAGCCTCCTCCTCCTCTGGTGTCTGAGGTGGTTGTGTGCATCATCCTCCACACCACCTTCAGTCTCCAACACATGCTGGTGGATCAAAGCTATGGCAGTCCCTAACATGTACATAATAAAAGTTCCCCATCTGTATACACCACTGGTGCAGAGTGTATGGGAATACTCAAATGTGTGTGAGGTGCTTTCACACTTTATAGTATTGTGCTATGGATGCTGCTGATGTAAGTGGCTGTGTATAAGCTATTCCAGCTGCTGCATGCCTTAATTATGGGTTTTTGCAATGAGTACTGCAAGTGTGGGGCCTTTACTGTGGAAATCTACTTGCTTGCCTTGATTAATCTGTTGCCCTTTAATTCACTTTTAGACCTGGATCCCCTCCCATTATCAGGCATGCATCCACCTGCCATCTTTCTTGGTTTGTACCTTCCCTACCCAGTCTTGGCAAAATGCGCCTTGTAGCTGATATACTGCATATCAGCTTTGTTCTGCTTTGACACTTTGTTGTTTTCTTTGCAGTACAGCCCCTCCCCTTCCCTGTTCTGCAGGTAGCTGCTTGCAGCCTTGTTAGCTGTTGTCAATGGCCCACTGTAGGCTCCTAGGTGGTAATTAGTCATTTGTACTCCAATTTCACTGCTGCAGCATTTCCTTATTTCTTTCCTATATCCTTCCTGTTTCAGCTGCAGTGCATGCCGTGCATACCAGTTTACCAGGTTTACACGCATTTTCATCTCCGTTCACATACATACTCGGTTACCTTGTGTACTCTCAGCTAAGCATAGCTATGGCCAATTCCACACACCCCTATCCTGCAGCTTTGCCTAGCTAGGGGCAGACCGGTTTAGCAATGCTCAATGTGCTTACAGCAATGGTGACATACCCCTCTCTTGATGTCATCTTTATCTCAAGGGCACACCTCAGTGTTATAACGCAAAGCTGTGAGGTGCATCCTTACACCAGCGGGGAATCTGCGATTCACTATTATTCCTCTCATTTGCATGGCATTGCCTACTAATTCCTAGCTACTGCGCATAAAATTATCACTGCCTCTTAGCAACCTTGCACCATGAGTATGGTGTAGCATGCCTGCCATTGAATATTATGGGGAAATCGTGATATGTGTTTCTTTGCGATTTTATTCTATATTATTATATATTCCTTGCGATCACCTTTGCGCACTGCTGCCCTGCGCTTCCACATCGTGATAGTGCAACTATATATATTAAATGTTAATTTTATATTTTGTAAATGTTTTTTATGCCAATGGCTATATATTTAGCCATTGGCATATATTAACAATATAATAAATGTGTTTGGTCGGCTGTCCTGGCTCCGATTTTATGTTTGCAAAAATGTAAAAAGTTTTCTACGGTTTACATTTCTGCATGCTTACACTATGCCTGCACCACTTTCTGAATCGCTACATATCTCCATTTGCATGCTACACTGCTGCACATGGGGTAATTAGCATACAAGGCTTGGGAGTTGTGCGGGCGTAGCGTACACAGGTAGTGCGTGTGGAAACAGCTCGTACCCGAATCGTTCGGCAGCCATCTTTAGTGTTAGAAAGCCGACGCTACGCCTGTACCTGGCACAAGCTTCATAAATCCTGGGGTAAGTCTTTTACTAGGTTAATACAAGTAGTAGCTAACACTACTCTAAGTTCCATGCCCATGGACACGTTATACAAGATGAAATTAGTGCAAAGAACTTTCAATGTAAAATGATTTCTACAATGTCAGTTATGTTTTCACAGACAGAATCTGAGTTATGATTATACTTCTGTCCTGACAGACCAAAATTATAAGGCAAAATAAGAAACATTCTACAAAATCAGGGACACCCGAGAGATAACAATGACCACTACCAACTGTTCTATTATTATTATTTCTTAATTTATTGAACATCTCTTGAGTTAGTACATTTAACTCCTGACTTGCTAGAAATTTGGACATTAAAACACTGAAGATGACTCAACTGTTTTTCATTGATGAACTGCTGTACTTAACCAGCTTGAAATATGAAGTCAACCTCTGCTTGAAAATGTACCTTGCTTTATTTGCAGATTCCATTCATTACATCAGCTCAATATATGGCTTGAACAAATGTCACTCATTTCAGTCCATCCTGCCCCTCGTCTTCCACAGTAACGTATTATTTCCTTCGTTACCTGTTAAGTATACTTTACTTTCCAATAAGTGTGGGCAAGCTGTGTGAAATCTCCATATCTTAGTTTTAGTAACTCTGAAGATTTTTTACAGTTCAGGATGCATGTTTTGGGATGCTTTTTCTTTTCTATTTCAAATATTAGCATACAGACTCATTTGCAATATCTGTGGGGAAAAGTTTTGTCATTTTTGTTTCAGACACTGAAAGCATGAACCACTGAATGCATAAGCCCTAAAAACATTTTCCTGGATTAGCAGATATTACCATGTGTGAATTTTTTCTTTTTTACACTCAGGTCATTTCTTCAGACAACTTGTTTCTTCTGTCTATTCAAGCATGTTAAACAGAGATAAAACCTTGTGAGAGTTATCAATAAAATGTCATAAGATGCATGTAGATTAAAACAGGAAAATACTTCAAAATGTGCTTTCAAAAATGTGTTATACAAGAATATGGTGTAACATTTTCTTATTATGTTATATTTATAGTCAACAGTGTAAGACAGGGTAGAACAAATTTCAAAACTACTTGACAATCCCAGGTTACAGTCTTTGGATTCCATCATCTTTAGTGCAGAAAAGCACAATAATGTGAGGTGGACTTTATATGCTGTGCAATACAGTTAATCAAAATGTTTAGCTTTTGCTGCAAGATGTTTCTACAAACACACACACACACGCATGCACGCACACATGCGTGCACACACACACACACACACACACACACACACACACACACACACACACACACAAAAACGAACATTGTGTGAAAAAAAGGATTTTTTTTTTCCAAATGAGCAATATTTGCTGTTCATAACAAACAATTACAGCTGTACTATTAAACTTGTAACAGCAAATTACAGACTAAGAAAAAGTGGTAAATGCTGTCATCATGTCATAATTAAATGCCATTAGTAGTCATGTCACTATTTACAAAATGATTTAGAATCAGCATCAGCACTTGTTCATTTTTCTTTCATATTTCATTTGCATTTAAATGTATTTGGTCACCTGATTATCCTTTTTCCATCTTACTGGGATACATTTTTTTTCCTTCTTTCCTGAATTTTATGTCTCTGTCTCAAACATGTATTTGAAAAAAGAAATGTTTTACTCATTTATATTATAGTGACTGCATGTCAATGAGATGTATATGAAATTAATAAAATACATTTCCTGGTTTAATACATTTGTAAACATGTCTCAATCATCTTTTTTCATCTAGATATGACTTTCTGTGACTACAGTGCCTTTTCTGATATCTGACACACATAGTTGGAAATATGAAGTACAAATATCATCTGTGTGCCTTTCAAATATGTATTTCGGCAGTGCTGCATAGATGCATTATGATGACAATTCAGTAACTAAGTCCTTAGTTTATGCCTAGTATCTTCAAACATAAATTGTGGTATTCCTCTATAATTTTAAAATTTATGGCCATTTCCAGTTTGCAAAATGCATCCAGATTTGTATTTCAGGATATGACGTCTGAAACCCAGGCTATTTTATATAAACTAACTTAGCAGCACTGGGACTTTTAGTACCTAAACTGGACATTAAATTTACTAAAATAAATCTAAGCAAGCTGTATCAAATGATTTTTTATTTAATCTCTTCTTGTTTTATTTTGTACATCTCTGTACCGTGGAAGAACTCTGTCTGACTTGTCTGTCACACACACACACACACACACACACACACACAAAACCCTTGATAAAGATGTAGTCCTAGGCATCTTTTACCATTAGCCATCAAAATGCAATCCTTTGGTTATCATAATCTGGCCTTTAGCATTCTATTCTATCAACTATCATGATATCTCTCTCAAAATTCCATGATGTTAGCCACAATGGCATGTTTTTTTGCATTCAACACCCTTAGACACCATGGTATATGGATGCTGGCATGTCACAAGATTTAGCAATCATTGAGTAAATGATGGCTCTGAATATCACATCTTTCTTGTAAAGACATACTTTTAACAAATGACCACTGGTTGAATGTTTAACTTTAATTGTAGACATTGTAAATAATACCACTTGCAGTTATAACTGTAAATAACACAGAGATGTATTTTCTCCTTTTGTTACAGTACTACATATAACTCAGCATGCTCTCTAGTCTATATATAATGTTTTGTTTGTTTCTTCCACCATGGTAGCCAAGTTGTGGCTGAAAAGGGTCTGTCAACCAATCTGCTTATCCGGTTATCAAAATGAAGTGTGTGTGTGTGTGTGTGTGTGTGTGTGTGTGTGTGTGTGTGTGTGTGTGTGTGTGTGTGTGTGTGTGTATATACATATATATATATATATATATATATGTGTGTGTGTGTGTGTGTGTGTGTATATATATATATATGTGTGTGTGTGTGTGTGTATATATATATATATATTTTTATATATATATATATATATATATATATATATATATATATATATATATATATATATATATACAGATATATTAGATATATCACTATAGATATAGACAGCTACAGATAGCTCCCCATCCATGTGAAGCAAAGTTTCTCCCTAACCCAATTCAAGAACAACTTGGACAATTGGATGGGAGACAAGAAATTCATCCCTGGTTTAGCACAAATGTCCCTAATGGAAACAGGCAATCTGTAAATGGTTAATTTCCCAGGCCCATGCTTACACTTATCAAGGGTATCAGAACTTGTCAGAGATTTGGGGTGCATTGCTAGGCTTAAAAAGGCCCTTGTGGTCGTTAAACTAGTAAACACATATGAACCTATGAACCTATATATGTGTGTGTGCATATATATATATATATATATATATATATATATATATATATATATATATTTATATATATATATATATATATATATATATATATATATATATATATATATATATAGATATATGTATATCATTAGCTTTCATGGTATGAGTTTGGCATTTGACACTCAGCCATCATGCATGGATGATAACATTCAATACTTTTCCTGTAATGATCCATCTGAGTGTGAATCTCAGTGATTAACATTCATAACCATCACAGCATAGATTTTGGTAATCAAAAACCCATGTTATCACCTCATGTTATTTCAATGGACTCCGCAATGAACAAATCCATTAACACTGACTTTAAAATCCTGAACACTACAAATACAAAAAAATGTGAAAAAACAACCATATGCAAACTTTGCCTCTCATCCTATATATATATATATAAACTCCACTGTGTCACAATTGTGAGGTTGGCCAAGCACCTAGGAGTGAAAGAAGCAGCTGTCTCTGAGCCACATTTGCAGCAGTCTATTATTAATTAAATATGTGAACAAAACTATAAAAGCAAGAACAAAAAGCTCTGGGCATACAACCTCAATACACTACTGCAGTAACACAGACGCTATGCTACAACAAGTACCAAGAAAAAGAGTACTAACCTAGTCATGTTTATTAGAAAGCAACCCCCCAATCCTGGTTCACTATTCTTAGATTCACATAAATTGCTGTCAATAAAAATTCATTACTTGTTGGCCATTGACATGTGTTTTTTAGTATTCAAAACCTTTAGAACTCACAATGTAGATCTAGTATAGTCTGGATGGAACATCTGACAGTTTTAACTATTATTCTGTTAATAGGGGCATGGAACACATTACATAGCTAACTACTATGCTATCAGTCACAGACTATTTCAAGCCTAGCCAATCACCACAAAACACTGTACCTTGCATTTGTGAGGTAAAGACATCGAACATTATGCCAACCCTTCCTTTAAATAGTATATTGTAGATGCAGGCATGGAACACTGTTAGCTAGTATAGAGTGAATGCAGGATTGGAACATGTTTAGCTAGTATAGTGTGGATAGAAAAATGGAACACTTTTACCTAGAATACTATGGATAGAGGCATATAACACCTTTACCTTGTAGACTGTGAATAGAGGCATAGAAAAGCTTAACCTTGCATAGTGTGTGTAGAGGCATGGAACACCATTATCTAGAATAGTGAGGATCGAAGCATGGAACACTGTTTGCTAGTATAGTGTGGATAGAACCATGGATATCAGTTTTACCTTGTATTTTGTTAAAAGAAGCATAGAACACCTTTACCTTGTATAGTGTAGATAAAGGCATACAGCACTGTTAACTAGAACAGTGTAGATAGAGAACAAACACTTTTATCTAGTATACTGTAGACTGAGGCATGGAGTACCTTTAGCTAGTATAGAATGGTTAGAGGCACGGTGCACCATTATCTAGAATAGAGTAGATAGAGGCCTGGAACATCTTTAGCTAGTATAGTGTGGACAGAGGCATGTAACAGCATTAGCTAGTATAGTGTGGACAGAGGCATGTAACACCATTAGCTAGTACAGTGTGGATAGAGGCATGTAACACCACTAGATAATATAGTGTGAACAGAGGCATGTAACACCATTAGCTAGTATAGTGTGGCTAGAGGCATGTAACACCATTAGTTAGTATAGTGTGGACAGAGGCATGTAACACTGTTAGCTAGTATAGTGTGGACAGAGGCATGTAACACCATTAGCTAGTATAGTGTGGACAGAGGCATGTAACATCATTAGCTAGTATAGTGTGGATAGAGGCATTTAACACAGTTAGCTAGTATAGTGTGGAGAGAAGCATGTAACACAGTTAGCTAGTATAGTGTGGATAGAGGTCTGGAACATCTTTAGCTAGTATAGTGTGGATAGAGGCCTGAAACATCTTTAGCTAGTATAGTATGGATAGAGGCATGTAGCACCATTAGCTAGCAGAGTGTGGACAGAGACATGTAGCATCATTAGCTAGTATAGTGTTGATAGAGGCATGTAACAGCATTAGCTAATATAGTGTGGACAGAGGCATGTAACACCGTTAGCTAGTATAGTGTGGCTAGAGGCATGTAATACCAGTAGCTAGTATAGTTGGACAGAGACATGTAACACCATTTGCTAGTATAGTGTGGATAGAGGCATGTAACACAGTTAGCTAGTATAGTGTGGCTAGAGGCCTGGAACATATTTAGCTAGTATAGTGTAGATAGAGACATGTAACACCATTAGCTAGTGTAGTGTGGATAGAGCCATGAAACACCATTAGCTAATATACTATGGATGGAGGCAGAAAACACTTTGACCTTGTATAGTATAAATAGAGACATAGAACATCTGCAGCTAATATAGTGTGGATAGGGACATGGAACTTCATCATGGTGTTGAACTTCCTAAGCTATCATGGTGTGGATATTGGAGCAGACCACCTTAATCCTTCATGTTGTACATTCTGGCAGAAAACACCCTAACCAGACTGATATGGACTCTGGCACAGTATACCTAAACCAACATGGTATGAATATTGGTACCCAACACCGTATGCTAATACAGTATGGTGCAAAGTACTTTAAGCTAGCAAAGTGTACATACTGGCACAGAATACCCTATGCAATCATGGTATGAATGTTTGCTGAGAGCACCCAAAGCTTTCACTGCTGGGATATTGTTACAGAACACACTATGCTAGCATAGTAATGATGCTGGATAAAGGAACCCTCAGCACATAATGTGTGGATAATGGCACTGTGCACCCTTGGCCTGTACAGTGTTGATACTGGTATTCATAGATCCACAGATTGTTACTAGGCTAACTACCCAGTTGGCCTTTCTAAGCCTAATCAAGTTTTCTCAAAAGAAGAATGATGTGCTGTATCCAAACAGGAAATTCAGGGCCAGGCATTTATAAGCTACCTCTGTCCATAAGGGACATGGGTGCTAGGTCTGGTGTAAAGTTCTTATTCCCCATCCACTGGTCTAGTTTGCCCTTAAATTCCTGGAGTATGTGTAATTGTTTTAATTAATTTGAGGAATTTTATTTTATTTTACTTGCATATAGTTTGAATCTGGTAGTGAGTGTATCATCTGAGAAAACAGGTAGATGTGTTTTATTTAATGTTTACTGTTTTGCATCTAACATTTATATTTGCTGTTAAGATGGGCAGTTCTTTCTTGATGTAAAAGGTATTTTGTTTAGTTTTTTGTAATATTCAATTATCTCCAGACTTTTATATATTTTCTGTTTTTAACTGGAAGGGTAATTTCTTTCTTTAAATTTGTATTGTTTCCCATTCCCATCCTGATATGCCAAAAGACTGCTGAGCTGTGCATCAGATTTCAAGATATAAGTTGAAACAAAGCATTCTTGGAGAGGATTATGATTTCATGCAAGTAATACTCAACCCCATGATGCAGTGGGATAAATGTTTGACTGAGCTGCAGATGACCCATTTATATCAATTTGTGACTTTACAGTTTGCTAAGTCAGGGTATAGCAGCTATGCTTTGCCTGTGAATCTCTGCATCCCTTTTAATTATTTATTTGTTTAAAACAGAAAGTTTATTTGTAAAAATGTCAACTGTACAAGCCTATTAAAAATAATATAGTCATCCCTTATATAATCCAAGTGAGGTCAGTCATTATAAGATTTTCAACAAATAGAATAGAAATGTTTAACATGTAGTAATCAATATCAGTGCCATTACTCATATACAATCAGAACTGAATTTGTGACTAGCTACTTAAACTATCAGCCCAAACTGGTGACCTTTTGCAGCACCAAAGACAATCTGATTACTATAGTTCTAGATCCTATGTTTAAATAATAAAAGGATCATAGGATTATAAGAAGTTACTAGGCTAATGGCCCTATGGTCCATAGTAGCCTAGGCACGTTCTACCCTTATTTCCATGATCAACGCCTATTGTCCCTGTTCAGCAAAAACACAGGTGGAACCCCCAGGGTGAATCTATGGTTATCTATCCAATCATCCAGATTGTGTTTAAAGAGGGCCAATGAGGTGCTCTGTTTGACATGATGTGGGAGTCTGTTTCAAAGGTATAGTAACCTCTGGGAGAAAAATCTGTCACTCCAGCAGGTTCTATTAATTGCCACTGAGCAGTCTATATGAAACAGAATAAGGTGACAGTGATTTCAGATGATCCACATAGGACAAATGCTGAAGACCATGAATCATCCTTGTGAGGAACCTTTGTGGTCTCTACAATTGCTGCAGGTGCCTGGAAATGTAGATATCAAAAGGGACACTGCACTGAATTATTGACCTAATGAGGGAAGAGTACAGGGAGGTTATAACTTCTTTTTTTCTGGAGTCAATGCCATTACTTATGAGATGAGCAAAACAGAATGCCCTTCTTATTACTGTGGAGACATGGTGATCAAATGTAAGGTTGCTGTCAACCTGTGTACCCAGGTCTCTCACCACTGAGTGCATTACTTAGGGTGTTGCTATAGATGTGATAGTTAGCAGGAACATCACTCTTATAAAAGGGATGATAATACATATTTTTGCATTGAGTTTAAGGTCGTGACTTTGACATCAATCATTTGTTTGTGTAAGACCCTCTTGTAGGATATTGATATCAACATTGGAGATTCTATGACTGCACACAGTTTGCAGTCATCAGTACACTTTGTCAGTCACAGACCTTTAGTTTTTGCTTATATTTTGTAGAAACAGATTTCAAACAGTAGAGGTCTCAGTACTGATCCCTGTGGAGCACCACTAGTTACAGGTCTGCTGTTGGAGGTAGATTCTCTTATTTTGACTATATGTGTTCAATCAGTGAGCCAATTAGCAACCTATCAAATGATATAAGGTTTGATACCTATCTGGGTGAGTTTGTCATTGATGCCTGAGTGGGGGATATTGTCAAAAGCCTTGGGTAAGTATAGATAGGCTGTGTGCACAGATTCCCCCTTGTCCAGGACCTTGGTGACAGTCCCAAAGAAATCCACCAGGTTTAACAGGCATGATCTCCCTTTGACAAATCCAAACTGAGTAGGGTCAAGTGTTTGGAGATTACCTTTGCTGATAAGGTCCATGATGATTTGCTCCATGGCCTTGCAGATAAGGCTAGTCAGGCTAATAGATCTGTAATTCCTGGGGTCAGTGGAAGCACCACCTTTGTGGAAGGGAATAATGGTGGCCGTTTTCTATTCAGCTGGGATGAAGCTGGTGTTTAGACTATGATTGAAAATAATACACAATGGCATTGCTAATTCTTGTTGGAGGCCATGTCAGCCTTCAATATTATCAGGTCCCAAAGATGCTGTGTTTTTGGCCTTAGAGAGCGTATTTATGACCTGCTCTTTAGATATACAAGGTAGGGGACAGGTGGTAAGGATGTCATGGGATACATGTGGTGGTGACAGAGGAGTGGAGTATTCACAGAACGTGTCAGCCAACAGGTTAGCTATGTCCATAGTTTCAGTATATGTGGTATAGGCTCAGTATATATAGTATCATTAACTACCAGTTTGGCACAAATCTGTGCCTTTCCTTTTTAGGTTACGGATGTAACTAAAGAATGCCTTATGGTTGTCCTTAGTTGAGGAAGCTAATTTGGATTCATAGTTTGCTTTGCAGGACTTCACATGAAGTCTCATTTGCTTGTTTAAACTGAGGATGGAGTTTTTCCAGTTTAGGGCTAGCTCTGTCAATCATAACTATATAGTATTACCCAAAAATGGATCTGTAAGGGTATTACTGTATGTAATTGAGATGCTCATCAGAAAGTTGCTTCCCTGCATACATTTTAGTTATTGTATCTCTTCATATGTCCTTAGGTCCATACATAAGTACTAGGCTAGCTGCCCTTGCTGGCTATTTTAAGCCTAGCCAGTTTTCCTGTTGGTGCTTCAATTAAGCTATCCCATTTTGTGTTAGATTGGCCTCACCCATCCCATCATCAGTAATTATATGTTGTACCTAGTGAGAATAACTGGGATCACACCTTAGATATTTAAAGGGAACCCATGTATGTGATAAAGCATTTAGACCCTGCCTGTGTTCATACATAGTACAGGGGGCAGTCTTGCAGTAAAGTTTCTGTTACCCTTCTGTAGATCCAAGTTGCACTTGACTATTGACATGGATGAGCTTTGTTTTACATAGATGGGGTGTCTGTTCCAGAGCAGTGGTATCCTCTGTGAGATATACCGGTTCCTCCAAACCATTCTGTTGATGTTGTATAAGAGGCTTTGATTTCTAAACTGAGTATTTCTGATGCCATTTGACTTGCTGATGTGCAGTAAATACATCAGTACAGGGTCAGACGCTCCCTTACATGTCAGACACAGGTCACTTCTTAGCAGTCTGTAGGATATTGTGTGTAGTGACAGGGTTTTGATTTGGACCATGTAGAGCATATTGTTTAGGCAGTGTATCCTTCTAATAAGGTAACTCTGTAGGTGTTCCAGTTGTTGAATGTGCCTAGAGAGATGCATGCCAAACTGGGCATTATACTCCATGACTGGCCTAATGAGGGCTGAGTCAAGGAGGACAATGACACCCCTAGATCCAGACACAATCCCTTTGTTTATAAGATGTGCGATATAGAGAGACTTTCTTATGACAATGGACACATGCTTCTCGAAAGTTGGGTCACTGTCCACATAAGTTCTGAAATCCAGAATTTAATTTAATTCAAGTTAATGAATTTAATCAAATTTAATTGATGTGTTAATTTAGTGTAATTTTTATTGTTTTCATGTTTAGGGAAAGCCATTTAGGTAAGTTAAAGTTTTGCACTCCTGTTTTATATTTAGGATGTGTCGTAGGGGCTTGTATGAAATATGAACACCATGGAGTACAGCTGGTATGCCATAGAACAGTGTACTAAAACCATATGTGTTTCTGGAGTACAGCCTGTATTCCATGGAATAAAACTCTAAATCATGCATGGTTCTAGAAATTGATACACAACAGGTAAGACCATACATGCATCCTTTTTTCATTGTGAATCCACAGTATTCGGTGTATGGTGGTTACATGCAAATGACCCCTCAAGAATCAAACACAGCTTTAAAATCTTTATACTAGTTGTATACAGGCACTAAAGGAATGACTTATGAGAAAAGAACTTTGCATTATGAAATGGTGGAGTGCTTATAACTATACCAAACCCACTTCCCTAAGGTGATTAGAAGTAAAATCCTGCTACTATAGTGTTTGCACACACTGTAAATAATTATTACAGTGATTGCCACTTTAACAATGTTGTACAGCACTAACATTTTTGAGGGTATGAATACAATAATGCATTCCATTACATTTCTAAGCCTATGGGGAATGTGTTTCTGTTGCCATCTTGTACAGAAGAAAAATTACTTGTTTGACTAAAATAATTGTATATCCTGAAATGTATGACAGCATCATTTGCAGTTACTGTGTAACCACTGGTGTGCACATTGACACTGTATCAGAGGTGAGATCATCTTGATGATGGAAAACTGAAAAAAAATACTATACTAATTACACACCTGTGCAATGCCACCTGTAGAAAATCTACCAAGATCAGTGTTTTACTTTACAAAGTCCAGATTTTACTAAAATTAAATTGTGCAGCCTAAAAAAATCTCAGAATAATTATGAAATCTGCTTACCCAGAACAATTAGCTGAAGTGGAGACAAAGGTTTGCCTAATTTAGAGCAAGATGGATAAAGATGAAATGCAGGTAAATATCTTGCTGTGAGACCATAACAAGTTATTTCATTTTCAGAGGGTCAGAATGCTGCATATTAGTCAGTAATTATCAAATAAAATGAACATACTGAGCCCAAAAGAAATATAATACATGAGAGGGCATTGTTTCTCTGATGCATACAAGCCCCAAGGTTGAATGTGTTGAAGCTTTTGTAAGGTGATTATGACATCTGACTGAAAACAATTGGTTTAATGTCACAAAAGCCGAATATATTAGAGACAGAATTGTAATTGGACAGTCTTGTGTAGTGCTGTCTCAAAAGTTAAAGTTCACAGTAAATTTGACTTAGAAAATTTGATATAAATCACCAGAGAGGTAGAAATTATTAAAAAGCAAAACTAATTTATACATGGCTAATGGTGTGTGTGGGGGGAGGCATACTTCTCAACTCTCCCTGATTTTGCAGAACATCTTTGATTTACCCTTATATTTTTGCCTTGTCCATCATAAAACTTTAGATTCTGTGGTCAGTTGCTGAGGACAGTCAGTCAATAATGTCAGACATTACAGTTTCATAGTCCTTATTGTTCATAAACTTTGTATTGATGCAAACCTTTTGTTGCATTACTTTTTAAGTGAATTAGAGTAATATCTAAAAAGTGTCCCTCAGTTTGGTCCTTTGTTCTCAACATTATTTTTAGCTTTGTCCAGAGTTTTGGAGTAAAAAAGTTGAGAGGTATTGTGTGAGGTAATGTCAACCTTGAAAAGAGATATAATTCTAGTCAGGCAAAATGAATGCATGAGAAGCAGAGTGTGCAAGAGATGTGAACGCTTTAAAGTTGTCAGGCAATGCACTGCAAGTGGTAGAAGGCACAGCAGTAACTAGGGCAGGGGATGGCCACCTTGGGCACAATCTATTAAGGAGTATGAGCAGCGTTTGTGCTGAGAGTGCAGAACTGGAATTCATTTCTGAAGCCTGGGAAATACTGCAGCTTGGGAAATGAATGTCAATACTTATTTTGTGATTGTGACTATATACATGAGGTGCTGTAAGTGTGGTAAATTATCTGTAATAAGCTGCTTGTTAAAATTACAACAAGTAGTTTGTTATAGTTTCAAAACAGGAAAAGTTTTTTTTTTATTTTTGGTCTTCAACTTTGCTTCTCAACTGAAAGTAAAGAAGTGTGTCATTCCAGAGAACTGCACTGGGCATGAGATAAAATAGCTGTGATTTCTCTTTTTTATTATTTTGTCACATGTTTTGGGTTTCTAATATCATGACAGGAGTAGACCCCATTCCTGGCTCAGGCTATGAGTAAAGTTCATGAAATTAGCATCACTTCATTCTTCAATGTTTATCAATAGTGTTCTCTTCAGCACCTATGATTTGCCCAGAATTGCTTCCTTCTGCAGTCAATAAGGGGTTCCAAGCAACAGTAACATTTTTATGTACATTTGAAATTTCTTTTTTACTAGTCCAGCTGTTCCTACTAACACTGGGTCTGGCTGGGTCTCTTTGTTCTGTATCGGTTAAGTTTCTGTTTGAAAATCTTGGTCTTTTATGACCCTGTGCCTGACATGGAAAGATGATTTGGGGAAACATAATAAACATATACGAAATATCGCAAGATATGGCAGACAAAGGTTGGTAATATACATAAAGGGTAAGTAAAGTACACAGACAACAAACATATGGACTGTACAACATGGGTTAAGGAAAGATGACAAACAGGATAGGGATGCATGCCAGCCATAGTGCACATTGATAATACATTATGTACCAATGCACAAGGCAGTGCTGAGATGTTACAAACTGGGTGACAGTAGTTAACAAAAGGAGTATGGCTGATTGTAGGCAAGTGACACAGAACAGTAAAATGAGATTACAACCATGGCAGTACACAATGGACATCAAACATCATCATCCACTGGGCTGTTGGCAATGCAAGTGTAAGCCAAGCAACAACAAGGCAGAGCAAATCCAGCAAAGGAAATGTAGGATCAGAGAAGCAGAGGTCACATTAAAACCTCCAACCTGCATGCAATAGGCAAACAACTAAGCACAGTGCCAAGCAGCAGAACTGCAGCAATAGAGGAATGTGGCTTTGTAATAAACCACTGACTATACACACCACAGACAGTCAAAATTGGATCCTAACATCAAGGAAGACATTCCACTCAGGAGGCAACACAGATGGGGTTCAGGTATGCAATATAAATATGTGACATGTCATAATATCACACAAGCCTGACATATAGAAGGCTCATCATACATACATCTACCAATGACATGCAGTGTGAAATTGCCATGTAGAAACCACATGGTGATATGGAAACATTACTATTATATGAACAATGCAAATTAAGTTATGTATTCCTGTGCATGCATGCCTATGAAAGAAGCATAGAAAGTATGTCTTGAAAAGGCACGGAACACAAGTAAAACATGAACATGGGGGAAAACATTGCAATGATTACTGGATTGCATGGGTATATATATATCTGTGAAACATATAACCCAAAGCTATAAAGGGAAGGGAAACGGACAACATATGTCCACAGGAGGAAGGAAACCCATGCATGAAAAAGCAGGCACAAAAATACACAGGACAAGTATATCAAAGTGAAAACATCACACATGTATGTGTTCCCTGCACAAGATGGACTGCAAGTCCCCTGCAAGGTATATGCAACAAAGGGCCAACATCTGACATGTGTGCAGTGTACATTGGTGATGACTACTAACAATATCTGTGTACAAATGACACAAACAACATAGTGATGTGCAACAGGTAAACAGCAATTAGCATAGGCACATAAAATAAGGATGAATAGCACATATCCATGTATAGTGTCATGCAAATATAAGATAACAGATGGCACACTCACTGAAAGTGATAACAATATACCATGTAAATGCATATGACTGATCAATAGACAGTCATGTACACACAAGTATGGCACACCACCTGCAGGAGATTACTCAGTCATACTGCTGCATTACAATGAGGGATATGTGTGCTGTTGGTGTTATGATATATAAATGTACAGCCATACAAAGTAATGTAACTGTATTATACATAATGAGAATCAGACATGAATGTTAACATGTGTAATACACAGCAAATGTGTGCACATGTCAGAAGAGAAGCTACAGGCACAATAAGGTGGTGTTTGCCATAATAACAAGGTTGTACAATCCCGGTACTCATTAATTGTGCCACTTATATGATAGCATTGTAAATTTAGCAAAGATATTATGACATGTCAAGCCTTGTCTCTAACACCATATAGCAAGGCAACAGGCTATGAAGCTGTTAATGCCAGAGGCATACACTATGATATTAGAATAAGACTGTGTTCTACATGGCACAAAAATTAGAATTAAACATCATAACACAAGGGCAGATGGCCAATGGGACCTCCTGACATACCAATGTCACTAAAGGAAAAAATGCATTGATATATCATGTATGCAAACAGTTGTATCAAAAAAAAATGACACACCATTGTGTGCAAAATACGCACATATATCATGCATGTGCATTTAGTGACAGGAGAATGGCACTACAGTGGTATGTGTGTAGAATGTTATTAAACTTAGCATGCGCAATGTAGCACATTTGCTTATGTCATTACCTTTTCATGTATTCACATGATCCCTGCCAGCAGGACAAGTGTGTCACTGTAGTAGACTGCTAACTGAGTCATGCATATCTGTCATGTACAAAGGCAGACTAGATCAGAAATAACAATGTTATGGTCCACTGCATGCAGATGAGGCAAGCCACATATAGAGTGCAATAATACCTTTCCTGCTTGTTTGTAACTCTGTCTGCAGGAATGACAACATCTGATGATCATGTAACACAATGGTGATACTGGCCACAACATATTTTAACATGTGTCATAATGCAGAGATAATATATTGATACACATGAGCTGACCTGTGAAGTGTGCATCATGAGGTATATCTTAAAAGCATGACTGCAAAATGGGATATTGCACAAATTTGTACTTAATAATGAAATATGGTCAACCAGGAATACACCATGGTGGCAGCAGTACATGATTTGATCACATAGACCATGATGGGGTGGAATGTTTTGAATAATCTCCCATGTGATCTCCCATAAGGAGTTGCAGATGAACCATGCCATTTCCTGGAAGAATGTGCCCATTATATCCCTCATCTGAGCCTGGAAGACATTGGTGACAGCATCATGAATCTGGTCCCTCAGTTCTTCTTGCTGGTGTGGTGGAGGGTGTCATCACTGTAAGTTAGCAGCAATGATGGTGCATGCTGGTCATTGTCATCATCATCCTGGTATTTGCCCTGCTTCTTAAAGTCAGACTCTGCTGAAAGCAGTCAAGTGTGTGTCATCATCTGCTTTGGTGGATGGGCAGACTGGCATGACTCCCACATTCTGTAACATGACAATAACTGCACATCCTTGCATACTTCGAAAAGAACATTAACAGTAGTAAAAAAAAAAAAAACAAACAAAAAAAAAAAACAGCAATACGTATAATAATATAAATTATTCATATACCTTATACCAAACCTAAGTCTTATGTATGTGATGTGTTGGCATACTTTCATATGTTTGATGGCCACATCTTCGAAACTGCTGCCGTGAATGGCAAACCACAAAATTCTGAAATAGCGAAAACCAAAGCGCCGAAATACAAAATCTCATCCCCTTTTTGACCTATGATAGCACTTGTTTCAGTGGTGGAGCAATTGGAAATGTCAAAATTCGACATTATTTTGACATTTAGGAAAGTTGGCATGACGGAATTCGGCTAAACGGTTTGCGTATGTGCAACATTCGGAAATGCGCTTTCAAATATATAAAGGTATACTGATGCATTACAAGGATGAGAAGTAATCCATCTGTATGGCTTTTATTAAAACGTGTAATACACCCAACCCTAACATATTACAAACTTATCTGTTAAGTAACTCAAATTGTTATGGAAGATACATTTGCAAAACCTCTGTGTCATACATAATGCATTCACATAATTTAATTCATATGTCAAACAGTATCACCATATCCCTATGTAGAAACACTCATCATGTACATCGTGTGACAGTGTAGAGCCTGCCATAATCAAAGTTGTTTAAGAAAGTCTGTCTTTAATGATATGTGTATTGAAAGTGTAACAAAGCAGAGCAATGACACATCAGATTATATGTTAGAGAAGCATATAAAATAGCCTGTAAAAGAGGACACATGCACACACACATCAATATCATAATCGATTTATGTAATTCACATAACAAGGATTATTATAGTTCAAGGTATAACTACTGTGTTACAATATGTAGTTACATGTAGGAAGGTATGCAGACATCACTGAACAATGACATTTGCAATGTGATGAATATAATTAGTTTTCATGTGCACACAAATAAATAGAAAAAATCTGATATGCAATTCACATCAACATTTCCTACACAGGATGCATGCAATGATTGTCTACCTAATATTACTGTCCTGTAAAGATGAAGTGCAGGTGTAAAGGTCACATTATGGCTCATAAGGATGACTAAAAAATGCTGAAGAAAAGCTATAAGGTTTTACTCATCACATGCTGACATGAGGGCATATGCAGCAATGACATCATCACAAGACATTGATAACAATAATCAAAGTAGACTTCCATGAATGAGCATTCTCATCCAAATGTTAACCCAGATTATACAGTGACATCAGTTAAAATAAAACACTTGGGAGATCAGGATTGCATCTATTGTTACATATGCATGTTTGGCAGTACCAGAACGCAATATGTCTGCATAACTTTCACACACAGGAGTGCTGCACATCAACAGTAGCAAATGCCATTGCAAACATGCCATGCCACTCTGTGCAGGTTGTGACTAGCATTACAGGAAACCATATACAAGGACTCAGACTATAGTTATTAGCTCATTCAAGCCTATAGTGTCTTTTCTATATACTTCCAAGTTAGCACATAAAGCTCCTTATGGTGCCCAGATTTTCTTGGGTCTGACTTTTTAACTAAGAGACTTAACTATCTTACAATAAGCAGAAAAAGAAAGGGCAAGGATGTAATAATAAAATTACACTAAGATTGTTAATCTAGGATGACACACAGTAGAAAAGCTTTGTTTATCATATGCGTTTCTGTTGATTTTTCAGAAAATTATCTGGAATGCAAGGATATGTATAGGCTATAAGATGTGCAGCATTCCACACCACGGAGGTGTTAATGAGCTAATACACACATATATGTTGCAATGTCACTACAAAGTAATACAAAATGATACAACAGTAATATGTGCAACTTCTAATAGATGTGGAGATAAGCTTCAGATATGTGATCTTATGAAAATCACCTTATATTCACATGCAAGTATATTGTTTAACTATTTATGCAAATGGGTTTAACAGTGCTTCATGAGTAACATATGTGTATGGGTCATATCTTTACACATTGCTACTTATATGCTGTATGTACATAACAGACATATATAAATATTATCAAATCATATAATTGCCCTGAACCAAGGAATATTACACTGACATAAGTAGATGCAGTATTAAAAAAGGGTACAGTCCAAGTGGACATAATTTGTACAGCCCCATTAACACAACACAATGAACACTGGCACGTGAGACAGTAAGATGCAAATATCTATGCAAGGTAATGGTCTAATAATCATGCTTGCGCACCTAAATGTCAGTGCAAGAAGAGTGGAATTCAAGCTCTGCCAACATTAGTGATACTGTGAGACAAAAGACATCTGTTCAATGAAGGATTAGGCAAAGTATGTGCACCATGAATTAAGCTAAGAGCCACAACTATACATAGAAGTTGCTCACTATATTCCTTTAAAACAGCAGAAACAGCAAAAGTTGTGCTGTATACTGCCAACAGCAAGCAACAATACAGCAAACACACTTAACTTACATGTGAAAAACTCATATCTAAAACACTGTAGAGTAGAACACGGATGGCTATCATTTTGGTTGCCTAATCTAGCATCCTCTAACCAAAAAATAAACCTTTACATTTTAAATGACATGTATGAGTGCAGTTTACACAAAATCATTTGCATAGCAAAAGTTATACACACTAAATTAACATTTAGAAGATATACACTGAGGATGCATTATGGGGAGCTTGCCATCAAATTTGCATGCATGGATGCCACTTGAATAAAAATCTCGTACTTGAAAGAGAGTGACATGTTAATAGACTTACAGTGGAAAAATAAGGCTGAAGATAATAACATACACAGCGGGTGGTTTCAGACTCATTCCTCAGCATCTGCATGAGTAAAATTATAAGAAATATTACTTGACAACAATGATTCTATTTTATGAGGTTAGACAGCAGTTAATATTGCATTAATTCTGCTCAGAATACATAAAATATGATCAAGTAGTGTTATACAAGTCTAGGTAATAGTTTACACAGACACTTACTGAGAATGCAACTGTGTCTCACATACCAGGATAACTGACTAGAAACTAGTTTCAAATCTACAGCATTTACATGCCTAGAAACTTGGTTTTGGCTATCTAAAAAGAAGTTGGTGGCATTCAAACATATTTTACCTGTGACTATGCAGTTAAAGCATGACATATCATGCGCCCCTGTCTACCCATGTGTAATGATAAACAAATTGTTTTTTGTATAACATGTGAGAAAAACCCAATGCAACATCAGAATAATGATGTTATCCACATTGGACACATTTTATAGTGATATTAAACAAGGTTAGTGTCATATACATACTAAGTATTGGAAGATGAGCTTTACAACATTAGCATATTCCCCTCAATAATGTTAGAAAATTGTAAGTATATAACACAGAGCACATAAAGCACAAACACTGCATAAGTAACCATTTTTAGACACCAATATGCACAGTGGTGATGCAGCAGTTAGCATTGTCACCTCACAGCAAGAGGTTCTCTGGTTCAATTCCCACCCGGGGTGCCTTCTCTGTGGAGTCTGCATGTCCTCCCTGTGGTCATCTGGGATTCCTCTGGGTGCTCCAGTCTCCTCCAACATTTCAAAGACATCAAGTAGGTGGATTAGACATTCTAAATTGGCTGTAAGTGAGTGTGTGCGCGAGTGAGTGGTGCAAATGAAATATCACTGAAGGGCTAGCAACCTGGCTGTGTAAACTTTGGCTCGAGATGACTGCCACTGTGGAAGAGAAACCCTGACCCCATGTGCAAAATGAGAAAAAGGGTTGAGGATGGATGGATGCATATTAATGCTATTGTAGATGTATACTGTAGAACAATTGAGATAATCTTGACATACATACCAACAGATAAGAACAATCAAATGAAATATGCACAAAATGTATATAGGTCTGTGCGTATGTTTGCTATTACATAGCTGTATATACATTTGTAAAGACATGTATATGTAGCAAAACTATGTATAATGACATATCTATGTAGCTCTCTTCCTGTATATATGCATATATGCTTAGAGGGACACATACACATATATTCACAGCTTGGTACTAGGCTATCGGCCCTAGAGCCTATACAAGCCTAGCCATAGCAATTCACTGGCTATTTCTTCCCACACTATTTATTTCCCTGGACCCCTGTCTAGCAGGGCAACTGATGTGATCCCCGGGGTGAATTTCCTTTCTCCCATCCAATTGTCAAGGTTCCTTTTGAAGAGGGCCAAAGAGGCGCTCTGCTTGACATGTATGGGCAGTCTATTCCAGTCTGGGGAGTCTCTGGGTCAGGAACCTATCCCTCCAGCATGTTTTGTTTATTGTGATAACAAATAGATCCCTGGAGCATGTGGCTCTGAGGGATTGGGATTTCTTTAAGTGTAGCATGTCCAACAGCTCTAGGTTTGACATGGCCTTGTATGTTAAGCAGAGATCGCCTCTGAGTAGACGATATGCAACAGAGTATAGCTTACGTTTTTTAAGGTGGTCAGCATAGGGCATCTGCTTTAGGCATGTGATTCCTTTAGTGAGGTACTTCTGTGGCCTTTCCAGTTGTTGATGTCTTGAGAGGTACATACCAAATGAGGCATTGTATTCTATAATGGGTCTAATGAGGGATGAGTACAGTGGGACAATGACCTCCTTTTTTCTGGATGAAAAGCCCTTAGTGATGAGGTGTGCCACATAGAAGGATTTCCTGACTGTTGTGGCGATGTGGTTATCGAAGGTGAGACCACTGTCCACCTGTATCCCTAAGTCTCTTATCACACTTTCAGTGTTTAGTGTACTGCCACCTATGTGGTAATTCACGGGTACATGTTTTTTCCCAAAGGGAATAACTATACATTTCTTGACATTGAGATTGAGCCCATGGCTCTGGCACCAAGCATTTCTTTCTGTAAGGCCCTTTTGTAGAGTATCCACATCATTTGGGGATTCAATAATGGCTCCCAGTTTGCATCATCTGCGAACTTTGTTAGCTAGAGTCCCTTAGTCTTGGCCTGTACTTCAGAGAAGTAGATGCCAAACAAGAGCGGTCCCAGGACTGAACCCTGAAGTACTCCACTTGTCACTTGTCTGGAGCTGGATTTTGAGTCGGCTACTTTTACAGTGTGGGTTCTGTCAGTAAGCCAGTTGGCAACCCATTGAGTGATGTAGGGATTAATGCCAAGCTTAGTAAGTCTATCTATGATTCCAGAGTGGGGCATGGTGTCAAAGGCCTTGACGAAGTCCAGATAGGCTGTGTGGACTGCCTTACCCTTGTCTACAGCTCTTTGGACAGATTCAAAGAAGTCAATCAGGTTCAGGAAACAAGATCGGCCCTTCATGAACCCAAACTGGGTGGAGTCCAGTGTTTGAAGGTTGCCAATGTCTTTGTTTATAAGTTCCATGATAATATGTTCCATGGCCTTGCAGATCAGGCTCATCGGACTGATGGTGTGATAGTTCCCAGGATCCAAGGTGGATCCCCCCTTTTGGAGTGGGGTAACTGTAGCTGTGCACCACTCAGTGGGCAGGAAGCCTGAAGTGAGGCTATGATTAAACATGACACTTAGGTGAGGTGCCAGTTCATTTTGTAGTTCATGTAATACACAGCCCAGGATGTCATCTGGTCCCATGGATGCTGTATTCTTAGCTTTGGAGAGTGCATTTTTATCTGTGTGGCCGTTATTACTGGAATTTGGCAATCTTCCGGTATTGAGATGGG
>NC_056746.1:869026082-869058582 GCF_019279795.1 Protopterus annectens | reverse complement strand
CACAAGGATTTCCGTGGTAACAACATAAATAGCTTGTAATAATATCACAGTATTGTGGATAATGAAGAAATGGGTGGTCATCTGTGACATAAACAAATCATGTACTGCAAGCCAGAAATTACCTTACATAAGTTGCAAGTAACAAACATGCCTAAATGTTTAACGAAAGGATTGCTATGGGATTCTAACCCTTCAGTTATACCACAGTGTACAAATTATTTATCCACATTGGCTGTAAACCAACTGTGATTACAATACTCATTCATATTGAATGCATGGTGACCTGCATTGCTCTTATATTTTTTCTAACTGTCAAAAAGTAATGCATGTGAATAGTTAGTACTAAACAGCTAAGACTAAGTTTACAATTTTATCTTTCCATAACTATTGCAAGGGAATCACACCTGTATTTGCATTAAGAAAGTACTTTGTATGGTGCATTCTCAAAGATTTGCAGGTAACAATGAAATCCATGGCCTATGTGCTGTGCGAGTTAGTGCTGTCCAACAAAGAAACAATTGCATAGATTGTTTCATATCTCAACACATAATAAATAAATCAACATGCTCATATTATGTGAAGTAAAACAAAAAGCTTAGTCCATAAGTGTCCTGCATATCAATGATTTTATGGAATCTGAACCCAGAGACAGTCGACCTTCATTTATAGTGCTATACTGCATGACCAACTGAGCTAATGAAGATCACAGTTGTTTTCAGGCATGCCCAGCCTCTCTTAATGATTAACACTCTCAATGGTATGTATCAAATGTATACAGTCCTTAATAACACATGCTGTTGCTTAAATATCTTGCATACTTGCATCAGTGGCTCAGCTGATTTACTTGTAATTTAGGATGCGCAGTTAGATGGTTATCAATATTTCAATAGGACATTGTATGTCCATTACAATTGCCTTACTGATAGTAATACATATATAAATAGAATATCTATGGATCCCACTTCATGTAACCACATATGTTCAGTCAATGACAAGAGTAATTACTAGGTGACAAGTTGTGGATTATGGCACTTACTGTAGACATATTTGGGCTGGTGTCATCCCTCAAAATTCTGTTACAAAGGTCATAATTGTCCCTATAGTAAAGATTGTCATATCAATGCTGGACCTTCACACCAGTCCTGTAGATCCCTTTAAATCCTTAGAGTTCCCTTGCAGTTTAGCTCAACACATTGATCTTGGTGAAGTTTCTCTGGCATGTCCACATTCTCTGTTCATGTCCTTCATAGACTCTCAGCAACTGGAAGGGTCTCCTTATTGGTCCATTTGGTTGCTTGGACATCCTGCAGCCTCCTGTCAGTCATCATCTACTTGAAAGTAGCAGAAACAATTAACAAAAATGCCTTCTGAAAATTGCTCGATGAAGTGACACTCAGATCACAGTTAGCAATGGTATGAAAAGAAAATGTGAAATTGCCACTTTTTAAAAGTGGGGCACATAGGGCAGTAGCAGTCTCATGTTCAGTATATCCACATGCAATGATAACTATTAGGCACTTGTGCAGAGAACTATACACTCATGCTGAGCCAGTGGTTAATGTGCTGCGATTCCAGAATGTGCGTGGACTTTCACTAATGTGATTTCAAAAACAATGCATGCTAATGAAGCTCAATAATTATGTATGGTGCAAATTGTACTTAATAGAGCTTTCTTCTGAGCTAACCTCATTGTTAGGTTTAACTGCCTGACTCTAACTATCTATGAGGTAAGCTGTCATGAGGTTGGATGCTTGCATTGCTTATTTAAACTACAGTGCTCAGTATTATTCTGCTATGTTCAAAGTTACGCCCATGTTTCATTTTTTTTGTTTTTGGAAAGTGTCTACATATCAATAGGTTACTTACATAAAGGTTAGGGGTAGTCTTCACCAATATGTATGCATATGGATATATGTCCATCATTATTAGGGAGGTTTTCCTCATATGCAGATTAGTGGCTATGAGCACCAGCCCTAGTAAACTGCAGATGCAGACAGAATCTGCACCATGTACATCAGTTATATCGTTTCACCTGTATGTCTTTAGTGCTGTTTGCAGATAATGATGGTTTATGGGAGTGTCCACAAAGTGTATGTTCAAAGTATGATTTGTGCTTATTCCCTGATGAGTATTCCTACACTGGAGACTGATATACCATTCAGTGGGATTGAGGAACTTCTAGACAACTTATCATGTAATTTGGTTGTTATTTTCATATCTACCCATTGCCACTAAAATGTTAATTTTCATAAGCTGCTCTTGTTCTGCTTTGCTTTTTTAACAGGAACAGCTACATTTGTTTTTTAACATTATCATAAGTTACACATTTGTGCTGATCTTTGTCACTGACTACTTGGATAGCTATGATGTATCCCACATGGTTTATGTTGACTTGGTAGACATAGTTGACTGTGCATGTTATTGTAAAAACAGGCCTTGTTTCACTGCAAAAATGGTGGTGCACTGGTTGTGCGATTGGCTTTTAGTTGTAAACAGTTATATTAACCTGGGCTCTAATCCCACCTCTGCATGTATGATTTATCTCAATATGTGGAATGTTTTGCAGATGTAGACTTTAGAGGTCATGGCATATACTCAACAATTGTAACTGTTCCTTATGTTTATCTGTACATACTGGTAATAAACATAACATTGTTTTGCATAGCATTGCACTATATGCCTTAAAGGTTGGTCTGTTAATAAGTGCACCTCCTGTATACCAGCTGATATGTGCATATCACCTTTTTGTTAAGCTATAATTGACACACCTTTTCCCCAAGAGAAATTGAATTATTGAGGCACTGCCACTGTACGGCCAAAATTTGCTTGGATAGCGGGGTGATACTGTCTGGAGACATGAAGTGTGGTGGGACATAACCAATAATGTTAATATTGTGGGTGGACACAAATGCTCCAGGGGGGCCTACAATCACTATTGCTCTGACATAATCCTTTGTACAGCCAACAGACTCCAGCACTATATAGTTTTGTTTATAAAAGGGAGATAAATGCCACTGGAGGTGGGTCATCAGTGCCTCCGTGGATGAGATGATGATATTTCTGGCCTTTCACCCTAACACTAGCCAGGATCGTTGTATACCCAGGGGAGGAAACAAAGCATGTATTCAAGAAAGTACATGTATGCCTACCATTCTCAAGCACAACAGCATAATTATATTATCATTCAAGAACATTCATTCACACTTCTTACCTTTTTTGAGTTTCACAGCAGCATAGTATGTTATGTATACAGGAACATTCCAAATGCAGACAGACATGGTAAGCTTAATATCATGTTATATTACCTAAACAATGCATAGGTAACAATGTCAGCACCATGTGTACTCTTGTGTTTTCCACTTGCACAGACCCATCAACATCAGGTAAGTGTCTCTGTACTTGATTAAGGTGATCTCTAGCCTTTACCTGCCTCTGTCTGCTGTTATGAATGAGATATATACTCACTTGTTGATTGTGTTCCACTTTAACCTATAGGTTCCCCATTTTGCGGGATCATTTATTCCACATCAAGGGAGGAAAAAACACAGTAGGACAATCTGTATGGTTGCTATAGTACAATATTGTTAAGTACAGCTGTGACTTTTATGACTATTGTGGCCTTTTTCACCTGTATAGGATACTTGCAGTCTGCAAAACATCTTTGGCCATCTGATATGTGTATATTTTATTTGTTGTGTGTGTTATACATCCTTTACAATGATATGTGATGTTGTATGTGTGTGCTTACTACTGACTTGTAGTGTTTGTGTCTCCTTTTTATATGAGAGCAACTTTTCAAGCCTCAACAGCAGTGATGGAGTCAGAGGAGGACATGTCAGGCATATCATCATGTATGCTTGTTTTAACATTGTCCTTCATATATATTTCATTTGTTACTTACATAGCTTACCTCTTCTCTATAGGGCCCCTGCATAACAGACAGCCATGCCAACCTGGCAAGTCCATATCACCATAAATATTATTTGTAATTAGATACTTGTTCATTTATGTCAGCTATATCCTGCTTCATTTGAATTCTGTAAATGTTTATGAAATGCCTCGTCTGTCTATTTTGCAGCACATCCACTTCCTATCTCCTCCAGTACCCCTTCCACTGATCCTGAGGTGGGATGTGATGTGCTTCACTGTGAGAGTATGGCTAATGGCACAGGGGGCACTGCAATGGGTTAATTGTCTGGCCTGGAAGGGGACAGTTGTGTATTTCATGATATAGCCTCTGATCAGAGTAGTAGCATGGCTGGCCATTGTGATGATATAGAGGCATGCAGTATTGGGTAAGATGATGATCTTAGCTTACTATCCTATGTTGAGTCAGACGGTGATGAAGAATTCTTCCATGCAATGGACTGATACTCTCTGTCGGACTATATGTGGGAGTGTAGCTGATGAGAGTGGATGTGTGGCTGAGTGTGTACACTTACTGTTACAGGCACATAAACATTCACAATGACATCATGGCACTAACCTGTGTGCACTTGTCCAAGCTATCAACTGTGCAGCACACAAGCTGTGTGACATGAAGGTCAGGAGCACAGACATGGAGATGCCATGGCAGCATTGGCAGAACTGCATGAAATTGTGGTATCTGTTGCATGCTCTCTTGAAAGCATTGTTTTGGTAGAGCTAGGGAAGTGCCATAGTACAAACTAGGTGTTACATGCTCTGAACCTCATAAGCAGATTACCTCCAGTGGGGAGAAACAGACCTTGTCTCAGTAGACCCACACAAGGCCCACAGACATCACTGTCTGTGCTGCAATGTGCATGCATATTTACTTTGGTTCACCTAATCAGAACCCAGCAGTCATGTCCAGCCAGATACACTGCAGCACCGCTCCTACTCACACAGTGTCCCAAACCTGTTAGTGTCACCACAACCGGCTCTTCAGTACAGCACCATAGATCAAGTGTTTCCAGACATACCAGGGGCAATAAAGACTGCATTGTGAGCAGTCAGCACTGGTGCCTATGATTGCATTAGAGTAATTATTTCAGTTGATCTATTGTGTGTTCTGTTGTGTCATTCTAACCATGTGGTAATGATGGCCACTGTGCTGATCACTGCCTTCTACATCTGTCAGTGGTTTCCCAAATATCTGATGCCACAAGCTTTTTCTGCTCATTTATTTGACTTAAGTGACTGCTTTCATATCATGTTATGTTGTACATATTTACCATTGTTATATGTTAGTTCATATATTGACAACTGCACTGACGTATGTGGCAATCACCCTGCTTTCAGTTTTTGCAGATGTTGATAGTTGATATATAGCAAGTATTTCTCAAAATATTCAGGAGATTACCTTATTCTTCCAGGATTGATTGACACATTACACATTTCATCATTGTTTTCCATACCTGCTGTGAAGGCTGCCAGCCCAGCTAGCTGGAATGTTATAAATAATTATATGTTATTTGTGAATAGTAATATGGTTTGTATGCTTGTCTTACAAATGTAAGAAAACTATATGTTATGTTAAACTGTATGTTATGTACTGAGCTTTAAGAATGTAACCGCAATGTACCCTACTGGAAAAGAACAGAAATGTATATGAACTATATGTCTATGTAAATGTATGTTTTGATAGTAAGAAGCTGGAACATGCAGAGTTAACTTGCAAAACTCTAAGAAAATAAGTTGAAATTGTTTATGACTGTGGTATCTCTCAGTTTCAGCTAGGAGACAGGATGTCTACAGCTTGGAGTTCTTTCTATTATCTAGAAACAGAAATAATTGCAGGATTCAAAGGTAAAAGTAACTGTTTTATGACTCCCAGTTCAAGGCAAACTTCTAAAAGATAAGTATTTTTGACACAGATGTGCTAAATTTTTAAGTTTTTATTAGCCTGGGAACTAAAGGCAGAGGTGACCAAGAATAATGTAATCTGAGACAATCCAGCAGAAATGTCTGATAGTAATTTAAGAACTATCTCAGAGAGAAAGTCTGTGCATTTTGTATCTTGTCTTTGGACCTGTAAACATCTATTTAGCACTTGCATTTTCCTGGCTCTGTAAGTAAGATTTAGGTATAAATATTTCTCTTAGAGCTAGATAAGAATATAGTAAGATTAGTTTAGATGTGTTCTGAATTTATATGAGACTGTCCTGCAATGCTGTTTTAAAATATTTCCTATGATTCTGAACTCTGTTGCCACTGTGTTGATTTATTGAATATTGTTTTGTCCTTTTATTATTTATTATTAAATATAATTAAACCTTTTAATTGTGACTGGTTTGTTTAGATATATTTAAGCTCCTAGAGTACTTGCATATATATTTGGTGACACTGTATAGGCCACTCTTAAATAGCCTTAGTCTTGGACACACTTACCATTTGCATAATAGTAACATTACACAGTAGAATTGGTCACTCTTTGAGAAGAGCCTTATAGTAACTGATAAAGAGTGGTTGGTGGCAGCTGATACTGCCTCATAGTCTGAGCAGAAGGGGGCATAGCTCGTAAACCTGTTCAGCCTTCCCCAGGAATGTATGTGTGTTTGCATATCAATCAAATCTCAAAGTATGTGCGTGTGTCAGCTACTTGGGCAGGGATACGAAGCACTGGTTGGACAGAGAAGGGGCTAGGGGTTTTGGCTTGACCACTCAGATGAGATCTTAACCCTATAGCTATGCCAGTGGGAATTCTTATTGGGGATCTGGAGAGAGAGAGGGAGAAACTAGCCCCAGACTGACTGTGATCTCTGTGTGCTCTTAAGGGAAATTGTACTTTACTACATGTGTACTTTTCATCCTTCCAATGTGCATGTCCTTCACTGGTGTTAATGGTGAAGATTGAAGCTTCTTGATTACTGCCAGTGCAACGGCATCACATATTAATTGGTGGCAGTGGTGGGATGCCCACATCAAATGTTAATTGGCTGATAGTGGAGAGATAGCCGCATCACATATTAATTGGCTTGTAGTGGTGTGGATATTGAATTCCTGTGGCTTGTGTACAGTGATCACTGAAGGTGTTTTTTGTACTCTAAATCCGTCATGCAGTGAACAGTCAGAGTTCATATCACAATTGTTTTATTTCTTTTGTTAGCTTAGTTAGTCAGAGAGAGCAGGCAAGCATGTCAGCAGAGGAGTATGGCAAATGGAGAAGGAGCCAGTTGGCTGAGATGTGCCAGGCTAAAGGACTGGTGCATGCCAACCTGACTAAAGCAGACATGATTGGAATTTTAGTCACATCTGCATCAGGGAATAGCAACCACGAAAACAATCAGACTGGCCATGAAGATGTACAATTTTCAGAAAATGGACAGCTCAATCTTTCCACAGACGACTTAAAAATCCATCTACAGTTAAGAGATGAGTTGGAGGAAGCAGCAGAGAGATTGAGGCATCTAGAGACTGAGAAAAATGAGAAACTGCAATGCATGGATGCTGAGGAGGAGGAGAGGCAAAGACAACATAAAAAACAGATGCTGACTCTTTGCAAGAGTCATGGAGGTAATGGGGAAGGGAGTAACAGAACCCCAGAAGCAATAAAGGTCAGTAAATGTCTTCCACAATTTTCAGAGGTGGATAATTTTGATAGTTTCATTCATATGTTTGAGATGATATGTAAACAGTATGATGTTGACCAAGGACTCTGGGTACAGTTCCGGACCCCCTTACTCCATGGTAAAGCTGTAACTGTTCTTTCCAAATTGTCTGATAATGACTGCTTAAATTATAATGTTGTAAAGAATTGTTTGCTAGAATTTTTTAAATTAACACCTGAAGCTTATAGGAAAAGGTTTTGTGAGCATAGGCGCAAGGCAGCTGAAAGTGTGTGTGAATATGTTGCTGAACTAAGCACTTATTTTCATAGGTGGGTGAGTGGATGTCAGGTCACCACTTTTGAAGGGCTGGCAGATCTTTTGGTGAGGGAACAAGCCCTTAGCACTTTGCCTGAGGACATGAGAATCTGGTTAGCAAATAGACAATGCCTTACTGTAGATGAGTTGGGGAAAAAGGGAGACCTATACCTAGCAAGCAGAGCATCCCTGGACAGGAAAAGGACACCCAGTGCTGCTCATGGGTCTGAAGGAACCCACGCTGAGCATCCCAGACTGCCCCAACAGAGTCTGTCTGTAGGAGTGGAAGCCACTACTCCAGGTACACATCCAGGACCTAGGATTAAATGTTTTAAATGCAACCAGTGGGGCCATGTACATATAGATGCCCACAGAGGTAAGGTGGGGAACAAAAGGTGGGAGAGCCAGTAAGTGGGAATCACAAAATGCCAGCAGTAGGTTGTCTTCAGACAACAAGGGTACCAAACTACCACCCTGCAGATGTCCTGATAGGGAATGATTTTGGTAAAGCAGTACTGTGTGTTCATGCAATTACATGCACTCAGGCTTGGAGACAAGCATGTGGGTCTGGTAGCCTGAGAGAGATCCAGACAGACCACACATTTGCAGCCAGGATTGGTGATGTAGTTACTTCAGGGAGGGAGCTACCCTGTAGCAGTGAGACTGAAGGAGAGCAACAGCTGCTTGTGGGTACTGCTGTTCCCTTGGATAGAGTGACTGCAAGGGCAGAGGTGAGTAGTAGTACCCAGGCTGACAGTAAGGCACCCCTGCCAGAGGATACCAGACATCCTGTGGAAGGGGAGCTGAGAAAGGATACAAAGAGAGAGTTGAGACAGGCTCAGCTCTCAGATCCTACATTACAAGGCCTGAAGAAGGTAGCTAGTGAGGCAACTGATTCTCAAGGAATTTGTATACCGGGACAAAGGGTTACTGTATAGAGAGTGCACCAATGAGGGAGGGCTAAAGGACAAGAGAATACAGCAGTTGGTACTGCCCAGAGCCTACTGTCTGGCACTTCTAGCCATAGCCCATGATAGTCCCTTTGCAGGTCATATGGGCATAAAACATGTAAAGAGATGTATTATGCAGAACCTTTATTGACATGGGATATCCAGAGATGTAATAGGGTACTGCAGGATCTGTGAGCAGTGCCAAAAAGGTAGGCAAGGCAGGAGACAATGTGAAAGCTCCTTTGATGCCCTTGCCTGTGATTGAGGAGTCATTTCAGAGGGTAGCTGTGGATATTCTGGGGCCTCTGAGTACCCGAAGTTTCACAGGAAAAAAGTATATCCTAATGGTAATAAATTATACTACCAGATACCCTGAGGCAGTGGCTCTGTCCTCCATTGAGGCAGAAAAGGTGGCAAATGCTTTGTTAGAGATTTTCAGCAGGGTAGGTTTCCCAAAATAAATACTGACTGACAGAGGTGCCAATTTCATGTCAGACCTGCTGGCTTGTTTGTGGAAGTACTGTGGGTTAAGCACCAAAAGACCATCCTCTACCATCCCCAGACTAATGATCTTGTAAAGAGGTTAAACTCTACACTCAAGACCATACTACAGGCATTTGCAGACCAGTTTAAGAGGGAATGGGACAAATATCTGCTCCAACTGTTGTTTGCATACAGAGAGGTTCCCCAGGAATCCACATTTTTTTCACCCTTTGAGTTGTTGTATGGGCATAGGGTGAGGGGACCACTAGATTTAATTTGAGATTAGTGGGAGGGTAAGTGTGAATCCCACAAGTATGTGTCCTAAACCTCAGGACAAGGCTCAAGGAACTCATGAGCTTGGCGCAGGTGCACCTGGCAGGAGCCCAACAGCAGAAAAGGTCTGGTATGACAGGAATGCTCGAGCTAGAGAGTATGCTGTAGGGCAGCAGGTAATGGTTCTTATTCTGGTCAGACACAACAAGCTGCAGGCAGCCAGGAAGGGACCCTACAAGGTAGTAAGGAAGGTCAGTGATGTTAACTACATGGTAGAACTACTAGACAAAAGACAGGGACACAAATTGTGCCATGTTAACAAGATGAAACCTTACCATGATAGGGAGGCCTTTGTGCTGAGTATTTGCAGTGGATTGCAGGAGGAGTCTTTGAGAGATCTGGTGAATGATCTCCTCAGTGAGGCTCAGACTGACACCTCAGTGGAACAGGTAGCAATGTCCCAGCAGTTATCTCCTACCCAGGTTCGAGAAATCCGAGCAGTGTTATAGGAGTTTGGGGACATGTTCACTGGGAAACCAGGGTGCACCCACCTGGTGCATCACTATGTGGATACAGGACCCCAAAGGCCTATTAAGCAGGTCCCTTATAAGGTGACTGAGAGAGTCAAACAGACTCTGAGGGAGGAGATACAGAAAATGTTTGAACTAGGGGTAATTTAGGAGTCCAGCAGTCCCTGGGCCTCCCCATTGATGCTGGTACCAAAGAAGGATGGCAGCACCAGGTTCTTTGTGGACCACAGGAAATTAAATAGTCACACAGAGTCAGATGCTTACCACATATATAGGACAGATGAAACCCTAGACCAGCTGGATGAGGCTAAGTATCTTGCCACCATTGATCTTACCAAGGGTTACTGGCAGGTGCCTTTGACTCCCAGTGCTAGATAGAGGTCAGCCTTTGTGACTCCTTTTGGCTTGTATGAGTTCACAAAAATGCCCTTTGGGATGAAAAACTGCCCAGCAACTTTCCAGAGGCTGGTAGATCATATCCCTGCAGATTTTGCCCTTGCTTACCTAGATGATATTGCCATCTACAACCATTCCTGGCAAGAACACCTTCAGCATGTCAAGGAGGTGCAGGGCAGACTACAGAGGCCAGTGTTGACCATTAAACCCAGCAAATGTCTGGTGGGTATGGCAGAGGTCTCCTACCTAAGACATAGAGTGGAGAGTGGTAAGATCAAGCCAGAATCTGTCAAAGTGGAAGCCATTCAAGCATGGCCAGCAACTGTTACCAAAATGCAGGTGAGGGCATTCTTAGGGACAACAAGGTACTACAGAAAGTTCATCCCCAGTTATAGTACCAGAGCTGCTCCTCTCTCAGACCTGACAAGGAAAAACAGGCCAGATAAGGTAGTGTGGACCCTAGCATGTGAGCAGGCATTCCAGAAGCTTAAAGTAGCTTTGGGAGGACTCATTGTATTACCCAGGCCAGATTACAGCAACAAATTTGTTGTGCAGGTGAATGCTTCCAACCATGGAGTGGAGTTTGTACTTAGCTATATTGCTTCAGAGGGAAAAGAGAACCCAATGTTTTATCTCAGTCATAGGCTGCAGCCCAGGGAGGAATGCTATGCAGCTGTAGAAAAGGAATGTCTAGCCATAGTGTGGGCACTGCAAAAACTTCATCCTTGTCTGTATGGAAGGAAATTCACTGTATTTACAGACCACAATCCCTTAACATGGCTACATCAAGCCAGCCAGCAAAATGCCAAGTTACCGAGGTGGAGCCTAGGGTTGCAAGCATATATGGCAGTGCAGCATCGGAGTGGAGTTAGCAATGCCAATGCAGATGGGCTCTCAAGACAAGGAATAGGGTAAGGTATTCCCAGACAGGCTCAACCCTCTCAAGCAACATTTCTCAAGGGTCACTTGAAAAACTAGCTTGAGTTCTTGTGGAGACTTGAATTGTGAAGGCTGCCAGCCCAGATATCTGGAATTTTGTAAATAATTCTATGTTATTTGTGAATAGTAATATGGTTTGTATGGTTGTCTTACAAATGTAAGAAAACTATATGTTATGTTAAACTATATGTTATGTACTGAGCTTCAAGAATGTAATCACAGTGTACCCTACTGGAAAAGAACAGGAATGTATATGAACTATATGCCTATGCAAATGCATGTTTTGATAGTCAGAAGCTGGAATATAGAGTTAACTTGCAAAACTAAGAAAATAAGTTGAAATTGTTTACGAATGCGGTTTCTTTCAGTTTCAGCTAGGAGACAGGATGTCTACAGCTAGGAGTTCTTTCTATTGTCTGGAAACAGAAATAATTGCAGGTTTCAAAGGTAAAAGTAACTGTTTTATGACTCCCAGTTCCAGGCAACCTTCTAAAAGATAAGTATTTTTGACACAGAGGTGCTAAATTTTTAAGTTTCTGTCAGCCTTTGAACTAAAGACAGAGGTGACCAAGAATGATGTAATCTGAGATAACCCAGCAGAAATTTTTGCTAGTAATTTAAGAATTATCTCAGAGAGAAAGTCTGTGCAATTTGTATCTTGTCTTTGGACCTTTAAACATCCATTTAGCACTTGCATTTGCCTGGCTCTGTAAGTAAGATTTAGGTAAAGTATTTCCTCTTAGATGTAGATAAGAATATAGTAAGATTAGTTTAGATGTCTTCTGGATTTATGAGACTGTCCTGCAATGTTGTTTTAAAATGTTTCCTGTGATTCTGAACTCTGTTGTTACTGTGTTGAGTTACTGAATATTGTCTTTTCCTTTTATTATTTATTATTAAATATATTTAAACCTTTTAATTGCGGCTGGTTTGTTTAGTGATATTTAAGCTCTTAGAGTAGTTGCATATATATTTTGTGACACTGTATAGGCCACTCCTAAATAGCCTTAGTCTTGGACACACTTACCATTTGGATAATAGTAACATTACACAGTAGAATTGGTCACCCTTTGGGAAGGGCTTTGTGATGCCCATGTCCTGGCCCAGCAATCAAGGAGCCTCAATCCTCACCACTAACACCAGAGAGGATGTCTCATATATGAGGAAAGGATAACAAATACACATAGTAAAGTACAATTTTACTTAAGTGCACACAGAGATCACAGTCAGTCTGGGGCTGGTTGCTCCCTTGCTCCCCAGGACCCCAATAAGACTCTTCACTGGTACAGCTATATGGTCCAGATCTCAGCCTAGCTGGCAAAGTAACCTCCAGTACCCTCTTTGTCCAACCAGTGCTTCATGTCCCTGCCCAAGCAGCTGATAAGTATTTATACAACTTCACAAACACTCCTGGGAAAGGCTGATACAGATTCTCAGGCTATGCCCCTATACCCAGACTATACGGTAGTAATTCCTGCCACCACCAGCTAATAATTATAAGCTACCCAAAGGCCCTTAAAAAAGGTGTCCAATCATTACATTGCAATATTATTATCCAATGGTAAGTGTGACTAAACAGTCTTAAGGCTTATTGAAGGGCTTATTACAGGATCACTTATAAGCATGCAATGTACTCTAGAGCTTAATTATCTCAACATAAACCATCCACAGTTGAAAAGGGTTTGGAAATATTTAATAATAAATACTAAAAACACAAGACAATACTACTACACCACAGTGCTATTCAAAAGTTCAGAGATCACCCAGAAACTTTAACTAATTCCGTAGTACAGTTCTGACATAACAGAAAAACACTTAGTCTAATCCTTATAGTCCTAGCTATTTCTGCAAAAAACATACTTCTAAAATAACTTACTTACATAGAGCAAAAAAGGACATTCCACATGTAAATTCTGGTCTTTACCTTTAGCCTTAAAACAATAGGCAGGATGCTTACTCCAGACTCATCGACTCCGAATTCTAACTTCAAAGGACTAGACATAAGATAATTTTAATTTCAAAGGAACAATAAGAAATGCTTGACTTAGTTTTCCTTACAGCAGATGACAAAGTTGCCACATTGTTGAAACAGCATTTCTTTACATTTAAGACACAAGCCTGTATTTTACATTTATATTTACAAATGCCAGAATTATGTATCAAAGTCTATTTGACTAGGCTGGCAGTCTTTACCCTTCTCTACCAGTCTTCACAGGCCTTATAGTAGCTGATAAAGAGTGGTTGGTGACCACTCGGCTGAGATCTTAACCTTATAGCTGTTCCAGTGGAAGTCTTACTGGTAATCTGGAGAGAGAGAGGTAAAAACCAGCCCAGACTGACTGTGATCTCTGTGTGCTCTTAAGGGAAAATGTATTTTATTGTGTATGTACTTATCATCCTCTGTGCTTTACTGTGTGAGTACTTGTCATCCTCCCAATGTGCACGTCCCTCACTGGTGTTAGTGGTGAGGACTGAGGTTCTTGATTACTAGACCAGTACAGGGGCATCACAATTGTGTGCACAATTATACCTCATTTTGTATACCAGTGACCCTTGTGGCATTTTATTCAGTCTCCCACCTATGCATAATGTGCACCTCTGTTTATATATTTCCCTTTGTTATCCTCTTGTTGATGTATAATTCTGATTTGTGCCTTTCCATAACTACCTGATTTACATTCACGTATATACCTATGTTGCCATATCTTATACAATGATGCATGTCCATGGTGGATGTATACTCCCTGTCATTGATGCCTGCAGAATTGAACATATGTTTTCATCTGACTGACTTAAGGTTGCATACTTGTGCATTATAGTGTTGCCATATGTGTGATATTCCATGTCAGGCATGTCACTCAATACTTGTTTGTGACATGTCAGGTATGCCACATTTTGGGTGGTCCTTGACATATTGTCAGTACTTATCCTGCTTTATGCTACATAGTATGGTATATGACAATGTTATACATCACTACGATATAAGGGATGCATTTCTTTGTTATTATATTTGCCCTGCAATTAGGTTATGTTGGTTATGACACATTCCCAGGTAATGCATGATCTTACATTTTGTGAGGCAATGGCAGCTGTAGTGCTACCTTCACACACTAATTTTATAAGGTTTTGCAGGTGAATATTGTGGGTATGGTATGTATGATGGTCAATCTAGACTTCTAATGTGCTTTTTCCATTAGTTGTGTTCTGTGCTGTTGTTGCGAGACAACACAGTGTGAGCATTTCTGTTTTGTCTGTGTACTTGTGCATGTGTGGCTTGTCATGGCTCAAACTTGTAAGCCAGATGTTGCATATTGCCTGAGCTAGGACATAACTGCAGCCTTCTGAGATGCAATGGCAAATCTTCCTCTATTATGGCATGAAGTGTCCTAGCCTGTTCCAATGGGTTAATATTTTGCAGTCTCTGCAGTATTGCTTGGAAAAACGTGGGGGAAATTCTAACATAAAGTGTAAGTGCAAATGGCTGTGCTTTCATAAAATTGCTGGTGCACTAGTTTGTCATTCTATTGTTGTTTGGCACACACGTTGTGCTTTGGAATCTGGTGAGCTTGTACTGAGTCTGCAATTATCCTGTGCTGAATAAATTACGTCCGCTGCTAATGTGCCAAAGTCTTCTTTTGGTGTGCTGTGCAGTCTGCAACTTTCTTTTGGAATCCAGCTCATAGACTTCTTCTCTTCATCTTTCAAACTTTCAGTATGTTTGGATCTGATGTGGCGTCAACAAATATGCATGCAATCTTATGATTACAGACCTATGCATGTACAATTTCAAGGAAGCTGATACCTCTTTCAGAACAAGGGATATCTAATTGTGTTATACACTAGTGTTTACATATCATTGATACGCGTGAAGCATTTTTCTTGTTTTCTTGTCCAACTGATTCAATGATTTTGGGTCCAGTCAGTCATGCTAAATTTATAAGTCTGAACAAGAAGAACAAACTGAATTATAACTTGGTCTTTATTCCTTTATGTCGATGCAATTTCAGTATTGGCTTAAGTCTTTTGAAGTATTCCATACTAGACTTTATTCTCATTTGTTTATGTTTTATTGCTGTCCCTTTATTTATTTCCAAATATTTATATACTCCCTACTGAAATTCATAAGTCTACTGGCAAACTCAAGTGTGTTGGTAGATTTCTAAACATGTCTAATTGGAAAAGGCTCATGTCTGAGTTTTGGGTTTATATGTTGGATGGTTTGTATGCAAATAATCTGTTTAGTAAGGGTATAACATGTAAGAAAGGCTTACTTGCCAGAACAAATTAAGTCAGTGTAGACATGTTTGTTGAAATTGTTCTGCTTTATCATGATGCAGTAAAGATAAAGCTGTAGGCTTCCTTATGCATTGAACACAGCAAAACATGAACCAAGGAATTTTTAATCAAGTATCCAAATGTCAGTTCTGTGCTGTGCATAAACCATCTCAAAACAGGGAACCTTTATTACCAGCACTCTCGCCACAAAGTTCTTAGCATGAGATAGCTTCTGACTTGTGTGATTTTGAAGGCAAAATCTGCCTCATAGTTCTGGAGCAGTACTCCTGTGACTCAGAAATAATTCATATACTATATCAACAACGACTAGCCAATGAATAATAAGATTCAAAATAATTTTGATGTCAATGGTACGCATTTTGTCAAATGAGTTCCAACAGTCTGTAAACAACTAATGGTTCACCTATACTATGTCTAGACCTTACTATCCATGGTCATATTCTGAAGCTGAATAGCAGTACAAAAAACTAAAAAGGTAGTAAGGTTAAGAAGATCCTCATGGTGCTCTCATGGCATATCAAGCTACAGAACATCATGTCAAAGGGGTAAGTTCTTTGCAATCAATGTTTGAAAGTCAAATAAAAACTATAGTGCAATGTTAAAGTCATACAATATGATTAAAACACCAAAGCTTCATATAAAAAAGTTTTATGACTGATGCTATCCTACACATCTACCAGGTATTCTTTATCCAGGCAAATCTGTTCATGCAAAGTTAGTGGGGGAGAAAAAGTGGAATGAAATAGGTATTAAAGTGTGCAGATTACTGCACGATGATCCTACATACTGAAACAAAAGATGGTTTCATACTTAAATAAAAATAGAAGACATGTCCACTTAGGTCCTGGTGACAACTTGGATGCAATATTCCTGAGAAGCAGGTAAACAAGTCTGAGATAAGAATATATGGCTTTATGGTAAATAAAACTATTCTGTACTGACAAATGAACTATCTCAACCAAACATTCAAGACAAGAGTGAAAGTTCAAACCTGACTATCTGTAGTACAGACTGTGCATTGTCCTGATCATAGGGCACAGGTTGAAACAATTGTTGATCAGTTTGTTCTGTACAGTATTACTTTTCCTGGCTATGGTGATTATTTTTCTTTTTTTTTTGTCTAGTGACTGTAAAAATACTAGCTCTTATAATAATACTCTTTCTCAAAGTTTTCTTTTCGTAGGTCTCAATTCCATTTCTAGTTCAGTCCCTGTAATGCTCAAGGGACCAGGAGTGGTCATGAGTTCAGAGTACCAAACTGTTTTCAAAGCTGTGATAGAGTGATATGGATATATAAGTGGCTATACAGTTTTTTGCTAGTAATGCATCTTAAGCGCTGCTTTATATACAGTTATATTATTCATACTCATTAACAATGTGCAGCAACAGACCCATTCCTGATTTTGCACTAATGATCTCCAGAATTTTGCAGTTTTTTTTTTCTATTTGAGTTGGAAGATGTGATGATAAGTAAAATACTGCTGCTAGAGTGTTTCCATATGTTCTGAATATGTACTGTACTCATAGCACTTTAAGACTATAATAGAGCATTTACATTTTAAGAGCGTGTTGATGCCATAAATCCCTGCATTTCCTAAGCTTAAAGACAGAGTGTTCAGAATGACTAGCCCCCAAATTCACTATCCTTCCATGCAGGACTAGCTTAGTCCTGCACGGAAGCGGTCGTTTAGGAGCAGGACTGCAGCGCACCATACATATTAATGAAGGCACACTGCCTGAGCTCCTAAATGGACACGGAGCATGTACGAGTGCAGGGGACGTGTCTGAGAGCAGACCTCTCAGAATATATATGCCCCTGCAATGAAGAAGAGCAGAGTATGAATAAGAATGAGCGAGGCCGCTCATAGGTATTCGCATACCCCCAGCAACATCCCCCCATGTTTACAAGAGAAATATATAAAACAGTAAAGATACAGAGGTGTTTTTTTTTATAAAACAGATTAAATTTAACCGTAGTTGCACAGGTTTGCCCATCACTTAGCTATGGTTAATGCAGCTTAAATGCCATAAGAGGATAAAAAGAAAGATATATGCAACGGAAGCAGTACAGCAATAGTGTAGTGGGCAGAGCAGTCATTCCCGGTTTGAATACCACTCCAGTACAATCCATTTTCCATGTCAAATCACTGTATGATCAGTTTATTTTGTTGCATAACCTACGATAACATATATTTATAACATTTATATATTTATAACATATATTTGTGAACTGAAGTACTACATTAAATGCAGATGTGAGGTGTCATTGTTATAATGCTGCAAAGTCCACAGTATATGTACACAGGAATCAGGGATACAAATGAAAGGTAAGATGTGTAATGAATGATAACTCCATATAGTTTCCAAATCCACCACTTTCCCAAGAACTATTAGACATTACTGTCTAAATTAGTGCGGTGGTAAGCGGGAGTAAGCACTAGTAAGCAAGTGTAAGCATAATTAAGCAGTAGTAAGTGGGAATAAGCACATCTAAGCAGTAGTAAGTGTGTTTAAGCCCATTTGCATGGAGGTAAGCAATGCACACACAGGTTAATCAATATTGAAGCTAACTCTCTGTAAGCATATTTAACCGGAGGTTAGCATTGCTTACCTTTGTGCAAACCCGCTTACAATTGCTTAAAATTGTCTTAAGCACTCTGTATACATCAACCACTGCTCTGGCCAGAAACAAAATAAACAGCCTTTGCAGGTCTTGAACCCAAAACCCTGTATATTATAGTCACAGTAGTTAACCACTAAACCATCACAACAGTACATAAGATTGAGGTATCACCAAACAGATCCTCACTATAGGAAATTCAAACTGAACATGTGAAAGGAATCTATATACAGTTTTATGTTGTATAACCTACTACATAAGATAAATATGTGAACTAGAGTACTGCATTAAGCCCAGATGTGAGGTGTCATTGTAATAATGTGCTGAAATTCCCTAATAAACACAAGGACCCCATACAGTGTATGTACACATGAATCATGGATACCAAACACATATATAACATGTAATGAATAATGAATCAATGCCACAATGCAAATATAATGCGACTTAAAAATATTAAGCAATGCTAAGCATTGCACAGCCCAGCTTAGTAAGTGTAAGCAATGCTTAGCGTTGCTAAATATAATGCAACTTAAATATTAAGCAGTGCTAAACATTGCACAGCCCAGCTTAGTAGGTGTAAGCAATGTGTAGGCCAGCTAACTCAGTCTGCCCATTGATATACCCCTTTAAGCAATGCCAACCTTAGGTAAGCAGGTTTGCCCATAGCTTAGACTTTTCAAAACCGTACAATCATGGCAAAGTTTGGGAAAATGGCCCTATTTAAACTCCACAGGTGGGAATACGGGTCTATTTTAGATCAGCGAATGCTTAAAAAAGCGAATGTTGATTGATCGAACTTATGTAAGTGAAAGCTTACAATCTCGAACTGTCAGAACAGCGATTTTTTTCCTAGGGAAAAAAATCGCTGATCCAAAAGACATACACACAACACAAGCGCACCAAACAAACAGCAATCCACACATACACTAAAATCTGACACCTAACCTTACACTAAACTATGCACACACCACTAACTATCCACTTACCTTAACCCAAACCTTAACCCTAAGGTCTGTCACTATCGCACACTCACCTCACCCGCTCCCTAACCATAACTCACCTAACCTGCCCTAACCCTCACGTCCACGCAATCACACACATACCTAACCCGCACCCTAACCCTAACTCTCCTAACCCGCCCTAACACTCACATCCACACAATTGCACACTTACCTGAACCTGACCCATAACTTTCCACCACAGCACTGAAAATACCAAAGCAACAGAAACGGACAACCAAATTCTTTCCCTAGGAAAAAATTTAGGTTTCTGTTGCTTCGATATTTTAAACATTCGCTTACATAAGTTCGATCAATCAGCTTTCGCTTTTTTAAGTGTTCGTTGATCTAATATAAACCTGGGAATACATCTTATAACTGGTTGTATCTTCCCCTTGTAGGGACTATGTCTGGAATGGGAGAGGGTGTGCACTTTCGGGCACAGCCCTGGGGCATCCAGGAGTCCAGTCATGGCAGGACTCCTTGTGAAAGACCATGACATGAGACTGCTGCACAGCCAGTACCAGGGTTTCCAATACAAAGCGGAAGCCTGGGACTGTCTCGCCCATGACCTTGCCAGTGCCACTGGCATACCCCGAACTGGTGAGCAGGTCAGGCATCACTATGCTGACCTGAAGTGACAAAAGGGGGATCTCTTGGATCAGTGGATCCAAGAGGCTAGGAGGACAGGGGAGGTCCCAGCCATGTCTAAGTATCTGTCCACTACCTGTTCAATAAGTGCCAGCTCATGTATATTATGGATAGGTATGGCTAAATATTCCTCTTATGTCTTTCACAGCAGTAAGTGAGCAGGCTATGAATCAGGAGGCCCATGGATGTAGATTGGAGTGGTTGTGATGTGAGGCAGGTTAGTAATACTTTTGCATGTACTGTCATAGGAAATAAATCTAAAAGTAGTAGTAAGTTAATTGCCTGTATAAAACCTGTATTGTTTAAGGTATGTAATGCATACATCAGAGAATATGGCAGGAAGAGTCTCATATAGGTTGTATGTAAATACATGCATAATAGCCTGACAATAAAGGTCTAACTGCTGGACTGCATGTGTTTACTCTGGTATCATATGGTAATGTAGATTTGCAATCACTTAATAGTACTGTTGTATTAAGCACTGTCACCCACACTGTGCTACATAAATAAAATATGTAGGAATGTCTGTATATGACTGGTGTATTCCCAAGAGGTCATATAGTACAACTGAAAGAGACTTAGAAAACAGTGAAAAGACAGACAACAAAATCCAAATAGCACACTCAACTGAGACGTGAGCTGTTGTATTTTTAGCACACACAGCCATGGTTCGAATCCTGAGAGTAGTAGTAGTAGTAGGCTGCATACAGAATCATACCCCACAACTGTACAGATATGTCCAGAATGCCCAGTAAATTGGCTCATATCTGCTGCCTGTCACCTTGTCCTCCTGGGAAATCAGTGGGATGATCCCAGACCTTTAGGCAGCAAACAAGAAATACAACTGATTGTCAGACATCTATAAGAACAAACCTGTCACTCTAGCAACTCCCCAAAATGTTATGAGAGTAATAAGCCAAGTATGTCCCATCTATACCCCCATGTTGTCAAGCTGTGACCAGAGTGTGTACAGTAACAGAGTGAGATGTATGTGCATAATACTAATGTGGAATCTGGTAATTTGTGTGGCAACATTCAGGTAGTGCTAACAAACATTACTCCCACAGGTCTGTCAGATACGAACACTGTGCCTAGAAATAAAAGATTTATACCCTGTACTGGTACTGTTTACTCTGGTATTGTATGGCATTGTTAGTGTTGCAGTTGCTCTGAATAATAAGGTATTACTCATCACTGTCACCCACACTGTGCTACATAATATAACTGTCTAAAAAATCCTGTATAAGAGTGTTGTAATACAAGGTCAGAATGTAAAAGCACAGGAGAATTATAGACAGAAAACAGATAAGAGATACACAGCAATATAAATATGGCACACACAACTGGGATGGACAGTGTTTTATTTTTAGCAGACGGAGCTATGGTCCGAATCCTGGGAGTGGTAGAAAGTTGTATGCAGAATCATACCCCATAAGTGTACAGAAATGTCCAGAATGTCCAGCTAATTGGCTCATATATGCCAGCTGTCCCCCTGTCCCCCTGGCATATCAGTGTGCTAATCTCTGACATGTAGGCAGCATTTCAAGTCATATAACTGATTGTCAGGCCTGTACATATTTGGAAAATGTCAGTGAAAACAAACCTGTCATTGTACTATTCACTAAAGGTTTAAGAGGGCACTAGTCAAAATATGTCCCGGTTTACCTGCATGTGGTCAAGACATGCCCAGAGTGTGTGCAAAAAGAGATGGACAGGTATGTGCATAACATCAACCTGGAATCTGGGAGTATGTGTAGAAACAGTTAGTATTAACAAACAATTCCTCCACAGGTATGCCAAGAATGAGGTATATACTGCAGGTAAAACCAGTTCATGTATATAGTTGTCGACAGCCATACCACTGTCCAAACTAAGGCAATAGGGTAGTGTATTAATACTTGTAAGGTACAGATAACAGCACTGACTAGGAAAGTAATGTGAACTACAGGAATATACTAGCTGTTAATTGACATCTTTCTCTCCCCCCACCATATCTGCAACAATAAACTAAATACACAACTCAATTGGTATGTGCTGACTTAACTCTAATGTTGGGACATATGTCCAATTGTTCGATAATTATTTAAATCTGTTTCTGTGCATGTGCTATGTTGAAATACTCCCATATTGGTGGCATGGTGCCATCAATGTACCTGCATGCTGTTGTAATTACCACGGTGGTCCCATATATATGCATGTGCTCTGTCTGCTATGCAACTGTTCCATATCTGGTGTTTGGGTTAATGGGAACATCTATGCATGCTGTTATACCTAATCCTGGAATGTCTTGACTATTACTAACCCACATATGTTGATAAAACTTAAACACCATAGCACGTATGGGAATGCGGGTCCCAGCGGACCCACCTGTCCCACCTCAGCTGCCTGTGGCACCAGGCACCAGCACCTCTGGGGTCTAACCCAGGACCTGCTCGTCCGTTAGTCCTTCATCACCTTCAGGTGGAACTGCCTCAGGGGATGGGGCTCACCCCCCCTCTGGGAGCGGGAGTGAACAGGAACCTGTCACCTGTGGCCTGGTCCAGGTTGTGGTGCATAACGAGCTCCACAGGGAGGTTGGAGATCTGCTATGCCAGCTTCAGGGCCATGTGCATGACTAGAGGTTGAGCCTGGTTCTCCTACTCAGCCCCCAGCACAGCCATCTTTGGGGCTGTGAAGGTGCAGTGGTGACTGTCCATGGGTGGGGACCTCAGTCCCACTGTTTCCAGTAGAGGGCTCATGAGCTTCCGATTTTCCCAACACTCCTCCCCATCAAGGTGTTTACCCCCCAAATGTGTCATATACCACCCCTGTACGCATCTTATTTGTCTTGTCTGTTAACCTATCAACCTACCTCCCCAAATATACCTACTATCCCTCCCCAAAATCCCACTCTCACCTGAAAAAAAAAAGAAAAGGGCAATCTGTTCCCAAAAAAAAATCTCGCCCTATCCATAGCTGTCCATTTCGCACACATGTCCACTAGACACATGTAGTCTAGTCTAACTGACTAAACAACATATTTTTGTTGTCCTAACCCTTCTCTCAGGAGTATGAATGTCCAAATCTTTCTCCAAATTCAGTGTATATGCACAGCTGTTGCTGTAGAAAAAATGGGCATTTATGGACCTTCCCTACACCCTTCCTGCACATCCCTAGCTATTTTCCCTACTGTATTTTCATCTTTGTGCCCCTTTTTTACCACTTTCCTATCAACCCTTTTTCATTTCTTTTAAAGAAATTAGCGCTGGGATAAGAGGGAGTAAGCACTTTTAAGCAGCAGTAAGCGGGTTTAAGCTTGTGTGCATGGGCGTAAGCAATGCCTACATAGGTTAAGCAATTTAGAAGCTAACTGAGTAAAAGAAACTATAACCAGAAGTTAGCAGTGCTTACCTCCATGCAAACTCGTGCAAACCCACTTACAGGTGCTTAAAAGTGCCTTAATCACTCCATATCCAATGGTCCTTGTTCTGCCCAGCAACAAAATAAACAGCCTCTGAAAGGCTAAACCCAGGATCCTGCACACCATCACCAAAATGATTTACCACTAAGCCATGTCATATATACAGAATCCTGATGTTTTACAAACATATCATCTAGCACAGGCATTCAACAACAGGAAATGTATTTAAACATGTAGATGTATGTGTGTGTTTATATATATTTATATCTAAATAGATATATACATATCTATATATATAATATCTATATATATCTATATATATCTATATATAGGTTCATAGGTTCATAGGTAGGTACTAGGCTATCGGCCCAAGGGCCTACGCAAGCCTAGCCAACAAGGTTCCCTGGCTTATGCCACCCAAGGAAGTTATTTTCCTGTGCCACTGACGAGCAGAGACACAGAAGTGATCCCCAGGGTGTATTTCCTATTTCTCATCCACTCATCAAGATTTTTCTTGAAGAGTGCTAATGAAGAACTTTGCTTGACATAGATGGGTAGCCTGTTCCAGAGTATGGGAAGTCTCTGGGATAGGAATATATCCCTCCAGCATGTCCTGTTTATTGTGGTGACAAGGTTTAGGTCCCTAGAGTGTGTAGCTCGTAGGGATTGGGATTTCTTTAGGTGTAGCATGTCCAACAGCTCTGGGTTTGACATAGCTTTATATGTTAGGCAGAGATCACCTCTGAGTAGGCGATATGCTACGGAGTAAAGCTGGAGTTTTTTGAGGCGGTCAGTGTAGGGCATTTGTTTGAGTCCAGTAATCCTCTTTGTGAGGTACTTCTGTGGCCTTTCCAGCTGCTGCAGATGTCTTGTGAGGTACATTCCAAAAGGGCATTGTACTCTATAATGGGTCTAATGAGTGATGAGTAGAGGTAACGATGACCTCTTTTTCCTGGATGAGAACCCTTTTATGATGAGGTGTGCCACATAGAAGGACTTCCTGACTACTGTGGCGATGTGACTATCAAAGGAGAGACTACTGTCCACCTGGGTCCCAAGGTCTCTTATCACACATTCGGTGTTAAGTAGATTGCTGCCTATGTGGTAGTTCATGGGTACAGAGTTTTTACCAAAGGGGATGACACTGCACTTTTTGGCATTGAGCTTGAGGCCATGGCTCTGACACCAGGCATCTGTCTCAGAGAGGCCCTTCTGTAGGATGTTCACATCATTTGGGGACTTGACTATGGCTCCTAGTTTGCAGTCATCTGCAAACTTCGTTAGCCAGAGGCCTTCTGTGTTAGCCTGTACTTCAGAGAAGTAGATACCAAACAAGAGCGGTCCCAGGATGGAACCCTGTGGTACTCCACTTGTCACTGGTTTGAGGTCAGATTTGGAGTCTGCAACTTTTACAGTGTGGGTTCTGTCAGTGAGCCAGTTGGCAAACCATCTTGTGACGTAGGGATTTATGCCTAGTTTATTGAGTTTAGCTATAATTCCAGAATGGGGGATGGTGTCGAAAGCCTATATACATATGCATACATCTCTAGATATATATGTCTACATATATATATATATATATATATATATATATATATATATATATATATACATATATATATATATATATATATATATATATATATATACATACACAGCAATATATATATATCTATATACAGATATATATCTATAGATATACAAGAGAACATAATAAATACATATATGACCACAGGCACTGTTAGTTAATGGGGGTGAGGGGGCCCAAGCAATATACGTCTTGTACATATTGATACCCCCCCCCACAGACAAACAGGTCTGTCCTGCAATACAGTACCAACTGTTGCAAGTCCCATAACCAGGACCTGACACAACATGGGCACAAGATGTTAACAGTAATCCATCCCACCAATTTGATGTCAGGCTGGTATCAATAACATATCACGCAGTACAGCCTGGCTACCATAGGGAATGTACAATGTGGAAGCAATAAACATTCCTAAAATACATACACACACACACACACACACACATATATGCAGATACATATATATATCTATATCTATATCTATATATATATATCTATATATATATATATATATATATATATATATATATATATATATATACGTATACACATCTATATATATATATATATATATATATATATATATATATATATATATATATATATATATATAGATAGATAGATATGTAACTACACATACACACACAGAGATATGTATAGGAAGATCCATATTTAGAGGGTGCAGACCATACGGAACAGCCAGTATGCCTTCATTTCCCACCTTACCACCTGGACACTGTAATAGTCACCCATACAAAAGACAATTGTTGCCCAAAACATATACCCACAGAGAGGTCAAAGGATATAACACACACACCACACACAGGTTTGCATACATGAGAACGTTTTATTTGTGTACTATTACAGTTGTATATGCCATGTCATATAGCTGTTTAGACTCTGAGATACATATAACAGACTAATGCAACTCCCAAACAGATAAATTAATACAGTATTCCGGAAAGCATTACATATGTTGCTGTCCAAGCCAAGGCCTTCAAGTAGTACAACAGTAAAGACAGACTGGGCCACCGGATAACAATCAATCAAGAGTAAGTAATGCAGATGTATAGTCCAGCAGCCTCTATCTACACTCTGTTCATAATCCCTAGGGGGTAAAGACCTCAGTTGACACAATGGGATTTATCTGTTAAATAACAAGGGTTAATTGAAACCATCACAATCACACTGACAAACAGAACAGTCTGTATGTCAGGAAGCAGTAGGCCTGCATTTACCAAAGATGAATTGTATGGTAATGTACATCCAGATACCTTAAGGCAGCTTACCCCTGATACCCCTCACATGTTGTAACACCCTAGGTTAGATATGGTGCATCCCCCCATTGACTGACATACAGGGCCATATACCACTTTTACATACACTGACGTCTGCACTGCATAAGGGCACACATGTATTGTGCAGATGAAGCCCACACATATATGGACCCAACCCCACAATATGTGTGGGGGCCACAACAGCAGTGGAATGATGGCAGGAATGGCAGCATGACGTACTCACAGGCCACTACATAACAACGCCTGAGAGCATGTCATATGGACAAAGCCTGGTATGTAGTTGGAGGACAGAGGCTGGAACACAGGCCCATATGTGAAACAGTGTTGTCATACACTAAACAAGTTGCTGGTGTTACAGGATAGTCTGCAACATACCCTTAGTCGGGAATATAAAGTCAGAAACACAGATGGATGTAGCCATGTACTGATAGCACTCAACACACACAGCCATTGATATATCTGACACAAGACCTGTGTGGTGGACAGGCAAAGCATAACAAGCACACCTCTGGCCATCAAGTGGATAGGCATACAGTTGAGAGCTATGCAGACAGACTGCAGTCCATGTTAAACTAGCATGTACACACAAGCCCTGTAACACTGGTGCTATACAATGCATACAACAACAGTACTTACACTCTGTTTGCAGTTCTGGAACATCATACAGATATGTAGCTGGCTTGAGTGTGCAAGTTCTCTTGTATAGGTATTGCTACCTGCTGTCTGTAACCATACAGGAAAGGTAAAGTGACCATGCCCACATGATGTAGGGATTTATAGTAGTGGGTTGCCATGACAGTGGTAATTGGAAGTACTACCCAGCATGCTGCATGCAGGTAGCAAGTGGAGGACACTGACTGCTGCCGATGCCATCACCTGATCATGTGCATCACCCACAAAAGCCATGCTGCAATCTATTCCAAGCAGCTCAATCCATGTACTGGAGAGAGAGAGAGAGAGTGAGAAAGAGAGAGAGAGAGAGTGGGAGAGAAAGAGAAAACAGAAAACAGATCCAGAACCGAATCCAGAACCACAACCACATCAAAAACAGAAACAAAGGAAGCAGGCTAAGGCCATAGCTAAGGAGAGAAAGAAAGACCCCTCTTACAAGAACACTATCCACAACCGACATCATCCCCACAACAGGTATGAGAAGTATATATGCATGTAATTGAGTGTAGTACTTGGTCCATAATACTGGGGTAGATGATGTGGAATGATATACATGTGCCATCAAGTGTTGCTGTTGTAATGATCTTCAGCTGAACAACTGCTATGGACGTTAGAGTCTGTCCCTGTGGGTAGGGGGCCATTCCCATCAACTGTGCAGTACAGCACCGACTGACAAGTTGTAAGCCAATATAGTGTGTGTTATGCAATGGAAATGATGTATATTACTGTGGCCAATAGCTGGTGGTAGAAGTAATGCCATAATGATGAACATGTGGGTTCCAGAGCCCACCACTTGCAGGGCACTCAGGTTAACATGTATTGTAGCATGCTGAAATGCTGTAGGTGTGTAATAGGCTTACCTGCAATCTTTCCCTATATATACCCCCCTAATGTTAGGCTGTGTCCATAGCTGGCAGCTGTCTGTGTTGTAGCAAGGCAGAACAGTGCAGCTGTGCAAGAAGGAAAGTTAGAGATTGTGGACCTGATGTCTGAATGTACTCCCATATATAGGTATGTATGTGTGTACATATATATTCATAGGTTCATAGGTTGGTACTAGGCTATTGGCCCTAGGGCCTATACAAGCCTAGCCAAACAATTCCCCGAATATTTCTTCCCACAATATTTACTTCCCTGGACCCCTGTCTAGCAGGGCAACTGACATGATCCCAGGGGTGAATTTTCTATCTCCCATCCAATCGTCAATATTCCTTTTGCAGGGGGCCAAGGAGGTGCTCTGCTTGACATGTATGGGCAGTCTAATCCAGAGTATGGAGATCTCTGGGTCAGGAACCTATCCCTCCAGCATGTTTTGTTCATTGTGATGACAAGGTTTAGATCCCTGGAGTGTGTGGCTCTGATTGGGATTTCTTTAAGTAGAGCATGTCCAACAGCTCAGGGTTTGACATGGCCTTGTATGTTAAGCAGAGATTGCCTCTGAGTAGACGATATGCCACAGAGTATAGCTGGCATTCTTTTAGACGGTCAGCATAAGGCATCTGCTTTAGGCCTGTGATTCTTTTAGTGAGGTATTTCTGCTGCTTTTCCAGCTGTTGCAGATGTCTTGTGAGGTACATACCAAATGGAGCATTGTATTCTATAATGGGTCTAATGAGGGATGAGTACAGTGGGACAATGACCTCCTTTTTTCTGGATGAAAAGCCCTTAGTAATGAGGTGTGCCACATAGAAAGATTTCCTGACTGTTGTGGCGATGTGGTTATCGAAGGTGTGACCACTGTCCACCTGTGTCCCTAAGTCTCTCATCACATTTTCGGTGTTTAGTGTACTGCCACCTATGTGGTAATTCATGGGTACATGTTTTTTTTCCAAAGGGGATAATTATATATTTCTTGACATTAAGCTTGAGCCCATGACTCAGGCACAAAGCATCTGGTTCTGTAAGGCCCTTTTGTAGAATATCCACATAATTTGGGGATTCAGTAATGACTCCCAGTTTGCAGTCATCTGTTAACTTTGTTAGCCAGAGTCCCTTAGTGTTGGCCTGTAGTTAGGAGAAGTAGATGCCAGACAAGAGCGGTCCCAGAACTGAACCCTGAGGTACTCCACTTGTCACTTGTCTGGAGTTGGATTTTGAGTTGGCTACTTTTACAGTCTGGGTTCTGTCAGTAAGCCAGTTGACAACCCTTCGAGTGATGTAGGGATTTATGCCCAGCTTAGTAAGTTCATCTATGATTCCAGAGTGGGGAATTGGTGTCGAAGGCCTTGGCAAGGTCCAGGTAGTCTGTGTGGACCGCCTTACCCTCGTCCACAGCTCTGGAGACTGATTTGAAGAAGTCCACCAGTTTCAGAAGACAAGATCAGCCATTATTGAACCCAAACTGGATGGGGTCCAGTGTTTGAAGGTTGCCAGTGTCTTTGTTTATAAGTTCCATGATAATGCGTTCCATGTCCTTGCAAATCAGACTCGTCAGACTGAAGTGATGGTAATTCCTGGGATCCAAGGTGGATCCCCCCTTGTGGAGTGGGATAACTGTACCTGTGCACCACTCAGTGAGCATGAAGGCTGAGGTGAGGCTATGATTAAACATAACACTTAGGTGAGGTGCCAGTTCATTTTGTAGTTCATGTAGTACACAGCCCAGGATGTCATCTGGTCCCATGGATGTATTCTTAGCTTTGGAGAGTGCGGATTCTACCTGTGTGGCTGTGTTTACTGGAATTTGGTAATCTTTTGGTATTGAGATGGGCCCTTTAGGGGGTGAGAGGGGGGTGAAGTTGGCACTAAATCGATCTGCCAGGATATAGGCAATATCCTTCTGATCAGTATATTTAATGCCATTCTGTTGTAGCTCAGAGCAGATCTGAGCATTGCCATTTAGATTATTGACATAACTATAGAATGCCTTGTGGTTGTCTTTGGAATCTTTGGCAAGTTTATTTTCGTAACTAGCTCTGGAGGATTTTATGAGGGATCTCAGCTTCTTACTGAGGCTGGTAAGGGAGTTTTTTGCATCCTGGGATTTTCCTCTTTTCTACAACAGTTTCTTCCTTCTGTTGTATAGTTTGTTTATGTCAGTGGACCACCAGATTGGCTTCCATTTTTTTTGGAGTAGAGCATCTTGGTTCTATTTGGGATGGCACGATTCATGCATGAGTGGATGTGCTCATACAGTGCCTTAGTGTAGGATTCAGCAGTCAAACTTTCATCTCTCATTTGCATGGGTGCCATGAATTTTGTCACTTCTGACTTAAGTAGCATGAAATGGGCTTTGGAGAAATTTTTACAGAGGTTTCCTTACTGCTGGGTGGGAATGGGATGTGGATGTCAAGGGTGATTTGCTTATGGTCAGACCTGACCAATGAGGGGGTAACCACTGGTGTGGAGCATCTATCTCCCATGTTGGCAATGACCAGGTCTTGGATATTGGAGCCCCTGGGGGAGCAATGGATTAGTTGATACAGGGAGTTGGAATTTATGAATTCCAAGAACCATTGGGAAAAGGTGTTGGTACCTGAGTAGTTTTCCCAGTTAATGGCAGGGTAATTGAAATCACCCAGTATTATGGTGTTTGGTTGTATCTTAATATTTTCCAGTATGTTTAGAAAGGTGTATTGAGAATCTTTGGGGGATCTGTAGCAAGCTACAGTTTGGATTGCAGTCTTATCTAGTGTTAAATGCACCTGGAGAATTTCAGATGCATTGTGTTGTGCAACTAGCCTGGAGGTGTGAATATCCTTGGTGAATATGGACACTCCTCCACCTTTAGTGTTTCGGTCTTGGTTTGGTGGCCAAAAAGTCTGGTAAGAGTTGTAGCCTGGTATTGCAGGGGTGCTCTCTGGAGTCTTGAACCAGGTCTCAGTTACTGCACAGATATCGATGTTCTCCATTCTTAGGAGTGCCTCGAGAGAGTGCATTTTGAGGTTTAGACTTCCAGCATTGAGTAACATTACCTTCAGATTTTGCATGCTTGTATCTCATTTGAATCCTGCCTAAAAAGGCACTATGGGGTGGCAAGAGCTTTAGCCAGTAACTTGAATGCCAGGGGTAACAGGTGCAGACCATCTCTGGCACCGTGGTTTGTCGATCATGCCATCCCAGTCAGAGAGATACTGGATCCCCTTTGAATGACACCAGAAGCTTAGTCAATTGTTGAAGTCAATCATTTTGTCCGTATACTGTGGCATCATTCTAGATGAAGGCAGAATGCTAGTCAGAGCTAGTGTCATACCTCAAACACAAAAAACGCTATCACTGTAGAAAACAAAAGGTCTCCAAGTCAAATAATCTTTACGCGTTTCGTCCACCTTTATTGCCTGTGAACTTCTTCAGAAAGTAAAATACTCATAATAAAACAGATTTAAATAATACCAATACGTCCCCTCATGACCCACATAGACCAATCAGATGTATCTGACTTTCAGTATATAATTAAAGCCACATATACATATATCAAAATTAGTGACAACTCATTATTTCTTTGTAAAAAGCTTTGACCATTTTATACATATGTATGTAAATATATCAAAATTTGTATCGTAAAAGCAAAAAATGAATTAAAAAAGTCAAATGTTATCAAAATACATATGAACATAGTGTGTGTAAAACCATATAGTTCCCTTATTTTGGTCTTTGTGCTTGTAAAAAGCACTTGATGTTAACTGCTTCATTTAACCCAGGGTATTTGTCTGCATTTAACAAAATTTGCCATATAGCTTCCTTACATTCCAGTTTTACTTTATAATTACCACAAAATCCTACTTCTTGAACCTTTTCTAAAACTGAAAAGGTGAATTTCTTGAAATCCACACAAACACTTGCATGCTTTGCTAGTGCATTTGTTGAGGCCTGGGCTACATGATCCGAGAGGTCTTCCATGTCTCTTTTCATGTTGTCCAGGGAGATACGTCTCAAGTCATTCACTCCAACATGGACAAAGACAGAGTCGTATTTGTACTTGTTGTGGATTGACTTGAGTGCATGCATTATGTGGCAGATCCTGGCACCAGACAGGCAGCTGACTGTAATTTTCTCCTTGGTCTTCCTGGTGAGTGGGACATCAGTGTGCCTGACTATAGAGTCACCTATGACTAAAGTGTTGGGTACGTTGTCTTGCATTAGGGGCTGTTGTTGGGTGGCACACTGGTGTTGTGAGCTATGTGTCACTTTGGTTGTGACTGGTGTTTGTTTGTGTTTCAGCTTCGGAGGTCCCTGTTGCTTGGGTAGGTTAATGTTAAGGGCTTCTGCATATGTGGGTTAGTGTTCCTATGTGTGGGTGTTGATGGTGTGGGTTTTGAAGGGCTATGTGTTGCTTGAGGTGTAATTCAGGTGTTAATCTTCTTCTCTTGTCTGTCTAGCACAATCTTGGCTGAAGAGAGCTTTGCTTCCAGTCTGGCTATGTAAGTGCGTCTTTCATGAGTTGTAGTGTTGGGTAGTAGGAGGAGAGGGTTGTCTGTGTACATGAGTCAGTTGCTGCATTGCCCCAGTATGCCCAGATTCACCAGGTGGACAGGAGTAATCACTGGAAGCTGACCCTTGGACATACCTGTTTAGTTGCTTTTTTTGTAAAGTACAAGAGCTTTTTTCCCTTATCTTTGCAAGGTACTTTGCAATTAT
>NC_056746.1:868908582-869023582 GCF_019279795.1 Protopterus annectens | reverse complement strand
CTGGGTGCCTCAAGGTGACATAGCACATCCCACAAGTGTCTGTGGAGCCCCCCTATGGAACAGACCCTGGACCTTACCTCAGGGGACAGGATCATGTCTGTGTGTGCCCTGGGGGAGGTCAACATCCCCTGAGGTGGTTCCACCTAAAGGTAGTGCTGGACCAGTAGATGAAGGGTCCCACATGTGATGTAGCCTGGTAACATGGCCAGATGAGATTGGAGAGGTGGTTCTGCTGGCAACTATTCCCTAAACATGCTATTTTGTCACTGTTATTGAACATATGTGAGTAGTAATAGTCTACACAATCCCGGAACATGTCCAACAGCATGCATAGATAACTCCAATAACACAGAATGTCAGATGTGCAGCAATCACATAGCAAGCTTACCACATGCATATATGGAACCATAGTAGCCTTGACAATGGCATGCAGGTGAAATAGTCTGTAACAGGCCAGCAATGATAGTGTCCATACAGGGAACATGGTTACAAACACATAGCACAAAGTGTGGTACAATACATGTCCCACTGGTAGGTAAGCTGTAGCCATACCTACTGAGTTGTGTGAACAGTTTGTTGTCACTGATATGGTGGGGGGGTGACAGAGATGTTCATAGGTTCATAGGTTCATACTAGGCTATCTGCCCTAGGGCATTTACAAGCCTAGCCAGAGTGTGTTTGGCTTTCGCCACCCATTTTAAAATTAATTTTGCTATGCCCTTTTTCAAGGTTAGTATACTGTGCATCTGTCTAACAGTGACACAGAAGTGATACCTGGAGTAAATCTACGATCTCCCATCCACTCATCAAGATTCCTCTTGAAGAGAGTCAATGAGGGACTCTGCCTAACCTGGACTGGGATTTTATTCCAGAGTGAAGGGAGCCTCTGGGTTATGAATATGTCCCTCCAGCATGTCCTATTTATTTCAGTGCTGAGGTTCAAGTCTCTCGAGCACATAGCTCGATGAAGTTTGGATTTTCTAAGGTGCAGCATGTCCATTAATTCCGGGTTGGACATGGCTTTATATGTCAGGCACAGATCGCCTCTGAGCAGGCGGTATGCCACTGAGTAGAGCTGGAGTTTCTTTAACCGGGCAGCATATGGCATCTGTTTGAGCCCTTTGATCCTCTTGGTGAGGTACTTTTGGGGTCTTTCCAGTTGCTGCAGGTGTCTGGTAAGGTACATCCTAAAAGGAGCATTGTACTCAATTATGGGCCTGATGAGGGATGAGTAAAGAGGCACGATGACCTCCCCTGATCTAGATGTGAATCCCTTCATGATTAGGTGGGCTATATAAAATGTTTTTCTAACCACTTTGGCCACGTGGATGTCAAATGAGAGATTGCTATCAACTTGGGTCCCCAGGTCCCTAATTACTTCTTCTGTACTTAATGGATTACCACCTATGTGGTAATTTGTGGGCACTTTGTTTTTGCCAAAGGGGATGACTATACACTTTTTGGCGTTTAGCTTGAGGCCATGGCTCTGGCACCAGTTGTCTGTTTCTATGAGGCCCTTTTGGAGGATGCTTGTGTTGGCTGTAGAGTCGATTATGGCGCCCAGTTTGCAGTCATCTGAGAACTTGGTCAGCCACAGTCCTTCCGTGTTGGCCTGTACCTCCGAGAAATATATACCGAACAAGAGAGGTCCCAGGACTGAGCCTTGTGGGACACCACTTGTAACTGGTTTGGAGTCTGACATGGCTCCAGCAATTCTAACCATGTGGGTTCTGACCTTGAGCCAGTTTGCAACCCATCTAGTGACATAGGGGTTTATATTTAAGCTGGTGAGCTTATCTATAATGCCCGAGTGGGGTATTGCATCAAAGGCTTTTGCGAGGTCCAGGTAGGCTGTGTGGACCACCTTCCCCTTGTCAATGGCCTTGGTGACTGTTTCAAAGAAATCGACCAGGTTTAAGAGGCAGGATCTGCCCTTAACAAAGCTGAACTGGGTAGGATCCAGTGTCTGTAGGTCCCCAATATCTTTATTTATGAGGTCCATGATGATCCTTTCCTTAGCTTTGCAGACCAAGCCAGTCAGGCTAGTTTCCAGGATCCGTTGAGGCACCACCTTTGTGGAGAGGGACCACTGTTGCTGTACGCCACTCTTTGGGTACATATCCTGTAGTAAGGCTGAGATTGAACAGTAGTTTTATGTTTGGGTTTAGTTCTTCTTGGAGTTCATGTAGGACGCAGCCCGGGACACTGTCTGGTCCCATTGATGCTGTGTTTTTTGCTTTGGAGAGGGCGGCTCTTACCTGAGCATCTGAGATGTCAGGGGGCAGCACTCTGCTGGGATAGATATTTGCCCTTTTGGTGGGGAAGGGGGGGAAGGTTGCGCTGAACCTGTCAGCTAGGATGTTGGTAATGTCTGTGGGTTTGGTGTATTTTTTGTCATTTTGGACTAATTCTGAGCATATCTGGGAATTCCCACCCAGGTTTCTAACATAACTAAAGAAAGCCTTGTGATTATCCTTAGTGTCCTGTGCAATTTTTCTCTCAAAGCTGGCCTTAGACGATTTTATGAGTGCCCGTAGTTTTTTGCTAATACTGATCAGAGATGCCTTCCCTTTTTGGGATTTTGCTCTATCATGTAATAGCTTCCTAATTCTATTGTATAGTTTGTTTATGGCTGGGGTCCAACAGACAGGACACCTGCCTTTGGAGGATTGGGTCTTGGTTTTGTTTGGGATTGCATGATCCATGCATTCCTGAAGGTGTTCATAGAATGCATTTATAAAGGATTCTGCGGTCTGGGACGTATTTTCCACAGGCCCGGGGGCTTTAAAGGATTCCACCTCGGTTTTGAGGAGTGTGAAATTTGCTTTAGAGAAGTTTTTCACTGTGGTTTTCTGGGCAGGGGCTGGGGTCGGGATGTGAATATCTAGTGAGATTAGTTTATGGTCTGATCCTACCAGTGAGGGATACACTTCTGGTCTGGAGCATAGAGTCCCCATTTTGGTGATGATCAGGTCCAGTATGTTTTCCCCTCTTGTGGGAGTGGTAACAAGCTGTTCCATAGCATTTGAGTTTATAAATTCTAGGAACCTTTGGGCTAGGGTGTTGGAGCTAGAGTAATGCTCCCAGTCTATGTTTGGGTAGTTGAAGTCGCCCAATATAATGGTGTTTGGAGAGACCTTCATATTTTCCAGTGTTCTCAGGAAGGCCGAGTGGGGTTCCTGGGTTTGGGAGGGTGGTCTGTAGCAGGCTATAAACTGGAAGGCAGTTTTACTCACTGTATTAAGAACTATGGTAACTTTGCTGTATGAGTTGTTCAGACTTGTTTCCATCTTTATGTCTTTCAGGCAAGATGTCCTATGGCCGCCTGCCTGTGTATTCCACGGCAGAAAATGAGGTTGTGTTGAACTACCTAATCCAGCATTATCCTGTCCTGTTTGGCAGGGCCGCCCATGAGCAGCAGGAGCGGCCCGCCCTGTGGAACAATCTGGTCCACAGGGTCAATGAGTTTGGCCTGCATAACTGCAGTTATGAGCAGGTCCGGCATCATTGTTCGGACCTGCTTCGCAATGCCTGTCAGCATGCTGCTGCAGTCTGGGGGGAATCACCTTGCAACGGGGGGGGTCATGCCATCCATCCCCCCATGACACATGTTGAGGAGCTCCTCGCCAGCCTCGTGGCACCTTCCCATCCGCACACCCAACAACTGGCAGACACCATTGTGGAGGTGGGTGCTACCCACACACCAGCTGAGAAGTGTGCGGGTAAGGCCACAGGGCACATCAGTAGACCACTGTTGCATATGCATCCACATCTGTACAGGTGGATCATGCATATCTGACATGTCATATATATAGTTTGTTGCTGCATAGTAGTAATAAACAGATGTGCATAAGTGGCAGTATTGTGGACTTGTACTGTTATTGTACTGTAATCCTGCACCCACCCTGTAGCAATGCCACAGCTGTGGCCACTGACATTGTATCTCTCACACTCTTATGTAGGTCCCTCTGGTATACCACCAAGACAGCAGCCTGTAGCTGGTGAGTATGGTTTATGATGATGCTTGCCAATACACCAGGCATGTAATGGCTATGGTATATTCCATGCACACATCTAACACACCTACCTATAATGCATGCTGTACATGTTCATGTATTGTTGCTGTTAAATGCACTGCATCACAGTGGTGACCATGATGGGGTATCAGAAAGGTAAGTCAGACACCTGCAAGATAACTAACATCCTGTCATTGTGAAATGTGTCCACAGGGATTAACATAATGGTGGGACACATGGCCTACAGTAGGGACATGTGTGAAACATTACCCTTATACAGTGCAACAACAGTGTATATACCAGTATTACAATGGCAACTGTTACAGATCTACTCTATGGCATCACATATTACTGTGGTCCACATTATTAGCTGGGACTAGGTTGTAACACGTGATGTTCAGTGTATGGGATGCTGCAAACTGACACACATGTGTAGGCCATACTTGTCAAGCATCTGCAAAAAGGCTGAAGGTGTGGAGGGTGTGTCAGCATGATACACCAGTGAACTGCAGCAGGATCCTAAGGATGCTAAGAATGGCTGTATCTGCACACAGTCAAGTTCAGGAACTGTGGCATATGCAACCCTACCCCCAAAGCAACAGTGATGGCAGTGTGTGAACACCAAGGGATTTACACATGAGTAGACCTTGCAATCATGCAGAGTTGGGGGACATGTGTAGGGCAGACTGACAATACACTGGCAAATGCAGATGGCCCATGTTAGCATACCCCTGTCAGGAATAGTGACTGATGTAGTACACATAATAGGTGCAACAAACTATCATGGTAAGGGCATGCACACATGGAGTATATGCATTACGGTCAGCATCCGCACACCTAACACATTTCTTAGACACTGCATGTGAATGTACAGGACATATGTCACATATCAGGCTCATGTACTGTTAATATATGCAGGGATATGGTCCCATGGCAGATCAAGGAAGAATACATCATATCAATAAGGGTGTATGCACTCTCAATAGCCATGGTATGGTCTGATGGTTGTCAGTGTAACAGTATTAGATTGGTCATACATGCTCTGCTGATGTTGAGATCTGTAAACCAGACATTAGGCATTCACAAATGACATCTGTCCACATATCATCCCAGGTACATGTCGCTGATAAATATAGAGGCTGTGAGCATTAGAGCAGACATAATTGACATAGTGCTACACATTCAGCAGTGATTTATACACCTGTGAGGTTTGGTGCACAGTACATGGCAGGATGCTGAACAGGTGCACATCACTACTGTGTACATGGGTGTTGTGTTTTCCAGAGGAAGGGGCATTACCTACTAACAGAGCCCATGCATCACACACATGTATACTGTTGCTAGCATGGATTGACTATAGCTGCACTGCATGCTGTTAAGTACCATATGTAATGCATGTTGACAGATGGGTAATGGGAGGAATGTGTGTGCTATCTTTGTGCAACCTCACGTGTGTGTGTGTGTGCGTGTGTGTGTGTGTGTGTGTGTGTGTGTGTGTTGGGGGGTTATTTTGTCTGTATGTGCTATCTGGTGGAGTGGAGGGAAGTTGATGCATGTAGGATGGGTGTGTCCATGTGTGTGTGTTTGTGTGGGTGTCCATGTATGCATATGTGTGATTGTGCGGTTGTTCATACGGCAGTACTTCCCTTTGCAATCATGCAGTACATGGACATGGACTGACACATGACACACCGGGAATACTTGTCTGATATGTAATCACAGGACAGCTGATAATATATTAAGGTCTGTAGCATGGAACATGCATTGGGAGGGAATGTAGACACCAGGTATACCCTTAATATTGCAATCAGCAAAGAGCTGAATGACAACCCACATATGCAGCACTACAGATGCATTGGGGAATTGCTAGACAACACCAGGGAGTGCATCCATATATTACAGTTGTCACATGATATATTGATTGAGCAGCAGATCTGACATGTACTGAGCAATACTTACACATAACACTCCAGTGCGTGACATTATGGAGTGAACGTAGTAGCCGCTCACATATAGGTTCATAGGTTCATAGGTAGGTACTAGGCTATCTGCCTGAAGGCATTTATAAGCCTAGCCAGAATGTGTTGGCTTTCACCACCCCCTTAGATTAGTTCCCTGTGCCACTGTCCTGCAGAGCCACTGAAGTGATGCCCAGGGTAAACTTTCTGTTGCCCATCCACTCGTCAAGGTTTCTCTTGAGGAGTGTTAGTGAGGAGCTCTGCCTAATGTAGATTGGAATCTTGTTCCAAAGCATGGGAAGTCTCTGGGACAGGAATCTATCCCTCCAGCATGTCCTATTTATTGTCATGGTGAGGTTTAGATCCCTAGAGCATATGGCTCGAGGGGATATGGTATTCTTTAGGTGGAGCATGTCCATCAATTCTGGGTTGGACATGGCCTTGTATGTCAGGCAAAGATCACCTCTGAGTAGGCGGTATGCAACCGAGTACAGCTGGAGTTTCTTTAGTCAAGCTGTATAGGGCATCTGTTTGAGGCCAGTGATCCTCTTGGTGAGGTACTTCTGTGGTCTTTCCAGCTGTTGCAGGTGTCTTGTAAGGTACATCCCAAATGGGGCATTGTACTCTATGATGGGTCTGATGACTGATGAGTAGAGGGGCACAATGACCTCTTTTGGTCTGGATGTGAACCCTTTTGTGATTAGGTAGGCCACATAGGATTTTCCAACACTACAACCTGTGAGAGATGCACTTATCTAGCCAAACTGGAGGTAAAACTCTCTCCAACCAAGACTGAACTTGACAGTCATGAGGAGAAGGTAAACATTTGCACCACACCACACTCATCACATAGTCTCACTAAATCTACACCACCAAAATCCACACATAGTAACACAAAAACATTCGCGGAGGCTCTCAATAATAATCTGTCTAAGCAACAGAGACCTCCAAAGCAGAAACGCAAGCAACCTCCATCCCGCAACATAACCCAAATGACACATAGCCCACAGACTCACTGTGCCACTCAACCACAGCCAATGAGGCAAAACAACGTACCCAACACACTAGCCATAGGTGACTCTATAGTCAGGCACACTGATGTCCCACTCACCAGGCTAAACAAGGAGAAGGTTACTGTCAGCTGTCTGTTGGGTGCCAGTATCCGCCACAAAACCCACACACTCAGGTCACTCCACAGCAAGTACAAATATGACTCTGTCATTGTCCATGTTGGTGTGAATGACCTGAGATGTACCTCCCTGGACTACATGAAAAGAGACATGGAAGAGCTCTCCGATCTTGTAGCCCAGGCAGGTATGACCCTAGCCCTGAGTAGCATTCTGCCATCGCCCAGAATAATACCGCAGTACAAGGACAAAATAATTGACTTCAACAATTTGCTAAGCTGCTGGTGTCACTCTAAGGGGATCCAGTATCTGTCTGCTTGGGATGACATGGTCGACAGACCACGATGCTTTGCCACAGATGGCCTGCACCTGTCATCCCTGGGATTCCACATACTGGCTAAGGCTTTTGCTGCCACTGTAGTGCCTTTTTTAGGCAAGGTTCAAATAACAAATTCAACACCATAACAGGAACAGGCAAAGAAAAACTGAGGGTAATGCTACTCAATGCTAGAAGTCTAAATCTCAAAATACACTCACTCGAGGCACTCCTTAAAACGGAGAACATCGATATCTGTGCAGTGACTGAGACCTGGTTCAAGGCTCTAGAGAGCACCCCTGCACTACCAGGCTATAAATCATACCACACTTTTTGGCCAAGTAACCTGGACCAAACACCAAAGACGGAGGTGTGTCCATATTCATTAAGGATATCCACACCTCCAGGCTAGTTGCTCTGCATAATGCATCCGAGGTTATCCAAGTGCCACTAACTATGGGCAAAACTGCAATCCAAATTGTAGCTTGCTACAGATCTCCCACCATGACCCAAGATTCCCACTCCTCTTTTCTTGATGTACTGGAAAATATTAGGGTTCAACCAAACACCCTAATAATGGGCGACTTCAACTACCTCAACATTAACTGGGAAAACTACTCGTACCAACACCTTAGCTCAATGATTTTTGGAATTCATAAACTCCAATGCCCTGGAACAACTTATCCACACCCCCACCAGGGGCAACAATATCCTAGACCTAGTCATTACCAACATGAGTGACCGGTGTTCCACACTTGAAGTCAACTCCTTGTTGGTCCGATCCGACCATAAGCTAATCACCCTTGAGATCCACATCCCGCCCCACCCCCCCATTAAGGAAACCACAGTAAAAAAAATTTCCAAAGCCAACTTCATTCTTCTTAAGACAGAAATGGTGAACTTCATGACACCCATGCAGTTGGACAATACAGTTATAACTGCTGAATCCTACACAAATGCACTCTATAAGCACTTACACGAGTGCATGGATCATGCTATCCCAAACAGAACCAAGACGCTATCCTCCAAAAAGCCAATCTGGTGGTCCCCTGCCATAAACAAACTGTACAACAGAAGGAAGAAACTGTTGCAAAAGAGAGTAAAATCCCATGAGTGGAGGAGTTCCCTGGTCAGCCTCAGTAAGAAGCTGAGATCCCTTATAAGATACTCCAAAGCTAGCTATGAAACCAAAATCACCACTAATTCCAAGGACAACCACAAAGCATTCTATAGCTATATCAGGAATCTCAATGGCAACACCCAGATCTGCACTGAGTTACAGCACAAAGGCAAGAAAATTACAGAACCCACTGATATTGCCAACATCCTGGCAGATGTGTTCAGTGCTAACTTTACCCCCCTCTCACCCCCTAAAGGGCCCATATCTATACAGGAAGAATGCAGAGTCCCTGTAATCTCAACTATGCCAGTAAAAGCTGCACTCTCTAAAGCCAAAAACACAGCATCCATGGGACCGGACAACATCCCAGGCTGCGTTTTACACGAACTTCAGAACGAACTGGCTCCCCACTTAAGCACCATGTTCAATAATAGCCTCGCATCAGGCTTTGTGCCCACTGAATGGTGCACAGCAACAGTTACCCCACTCCACAAAGGGGGAGCCACCACTGATCCTGGGAACTATCGACCTATTAGCCTGACGAGCCTGGTCTGCAAGGCCATGGAACGTATCATTATGGAACTCATAAACAAAGACATTAGTAACCTCCAACCTCTGGATCCCACCCAATTCAGGTTTGTGAAAAGCAGATCATGCCTCCTAAACCTGATCGACTTCTTTGAGGCAGTCACCAAAGCCGTAGATGAGGGTATGGTGGTTCACACAGCCTATCTTGACCTTGGCAAGGATTTTGACACCATCCCCCATTCTGGAATTATAGCTAAACTCACTAAACTGGGAAAACTACTAGGTATAAATCCCTATGTCACAAGATGGGTTGCCAACTGGCTCACTGACAGAACCCACACTGTAAAAGTTGCAGACTCCAAATCTGACCTCAAAGCAGTGACAAGTGGAGTACCACAGGGTTCTGTTCTGGGACCTCTCCTGTTTGGTATCTACTTCTCTGAAGTACAGGCTAACACAGAAGGCTTCTGGCTAACGAAGTTTGCAGATGACTGCAAACTAGGAGCCATAGTCAAGTCCTCAAATGATGTGGACATCCTACAGAAGGGCCTCGCTGAGACAGATGCCTGGTGTCAGAGCCATGGCCTCAAGCTCATTGCCAAAAAGTGCAGTGTCATCCCCTTTGGTAAAAACTCTGTACCCATGAACCACATAGGCAGCAATCTACTTAACACCGAATGCGTGATGAGTCCTTGGGACCCAGATGGACAGTAGTCTCTCCTTTGATAGTCACATTGCCACAGTAGTCAGGAAGTCCTTCTACATGGCACACCTCATCATAAAAGGGTTCTCATCCAGAAAAAAAGAGGTCATTGTTCCCCTCTACTCAACATTCATTAGACCCATTATAGAGTACAATGCCCCCTTTGGAATGTACCTCACAAGACATCTGCAGCAGCTGGAAAGGCCACGGAAGTACCTCACAAAGAGGATTACTGGCCTCAAACAAATGCTCTACATTGACAGCCTCAAAAAACTCCAGCTTTACTCCGTAGCATATTGTCTACTCTGAGGTGATCTCTGACTAACATATAAAGCTATGCTATGTCAAACCCAGAGCTGTTGGACATGCTACACCTAAAGAAATCCCAATCCCTCTGAGCTATATGCTCTAGGGACCTAAACCTTGTCACCACAATAAACAGGACATGCTGGAGGGATAGATTCCTGTCCCAGAGACTTCCCATACTCTGGAACAGGCTACCCATCTATGTCAAGCAAAGGTCTTCATTAGCACTCTTCAAGAAAAATCTTGATGAGTGGATGGGAAATAGGAAATACACCCCGGGGATCACTTCTGTGTCTCTGCTCAACAGTCGCACAGGAAAATAACTTTCTTGGGTGGTGTAAGCCAGGGAACCTTGTTGGCTAGGCTTACATAGGCCCTTGGGCTGATAGCCTAGTACCTACCTATGAACCTATGAACTTTGGCAATGTGATTATCAAAGGCGAGATTACTATCTACTTGGGTCCCCAGATCCCTTATTACATCTTCCGTATTTAGGGGACTACCACCTCTGTGGTATTTTTTGGGTACTTTGTTTTTTACAAAAGGGATGACTATGCACTTTTTGGTATTTAGCTTGAGGCCATGGTTTTGACACCATGTATCTGTCTTAGTGAGACCCTTTTGGAGGATGTCTGTGTCAGCTGGAGAGTCAATTATAGCCCCTAATTTGTAGTCATCTGTGAACTTGGTCAGCCATAGTACTTCTGTGCTTGCCTGTATCTCTGAGAAGTATATGCCAAACAGAAGGGGTCCTAGGACTGAGCCCTGGGGAACACCACTTGTAACCAGTTTAGAGTCGGACCTAGCTCCCTCAACCCTCACCATGTGTGTTCTGTCCATGAGCCAATTGCAACCCATCTTGTGAAGTAGGGGTTTATGTTCAGGCTGGTGAGCTTGTCTATAATACCAGACTGGGGAATAGTGTCAAAGGCCTTTGCGAGGTCTAGGTAGGCTGTGTGTGCAACCTTTCCCTCGTCTATAGCCTTGGTAACTGTCTCAAAGAAGTCCACCAGGTTTAGGAGGCATGATTTGCCCTTAACAAAGTTGAACTGGGTAGGGCCAGTGTTTGGAGGTTCCCATTGTCTCTGTTAATGAGTTCCATGATGATGCACTCCATAGCCTTGCAGACCAATCTAGTCAGGCTTATAGGGCAATAGTTCATGGGGTATGTTGTGGTTCCACCTTTGTGAAGCAGAAGAACTGTTGCTGTGCGCCACTCTATGGGTACATAGCCTGTGGAGAGGCTGAGTTTGAACAGTGTGTTTAGGTGAGGGGTTAGTTCATCTTTGAGCTCATGTAGGACGCAGCCTGGGACACCGTCCAGTCCCATTGATGCTGTGTCTTTGGCTTTGGAGACGGCTCTTTTAACCTGAGTGTCTGTGATTTCAGGGGCTCTACATTCTTCTGGTATGGTTATGGGCCTCTTTGGGGGTGAAATTTGCACTGAACCTGTCTGCAAGAATGTTGATGATATTGGTCAGCTCTGTTTATTTTGTGCCATTCTGCCCTAACTCCAAGCAGATCTGTGCATTGCTACTTAGATTCTTGACATAGCTAAAGAATGTCTTGTGGTTATCATTGGAGTCCTTGGCAATCTTTCCTTGAAAGCTAGCCTTGGATGATTTTATTTGGGATCATATTTTCTTGCTGATACTGATCAGGGATGTCTTCCCTTCTTGGGATTTTACTCTTTTCTGTACTAGTTTCCTCCTATTATATAGCTTGTTTATGGCAGGGGTCCACCAGACTGGTTTCCTTTTCTTGGAGGAGTGAGTCTTGGTTTTGCTTGGGTTAGCACAATCCATGCATTTTTGTAGGTGCCCATAGAATGCATTAGTAAAGGATTTTGCAGCTTGGACAGCATTATCCTTTAGCATGGGGGATTTGAAACTTTCCACCTCGGTCTTAAGTAACGTGAAGGTTGCTTCTGAAAAGTTTTTCACGGTGGTTTCCTTGACCGGGGGTGGGGGCGGAATGTGCATATCCAGAGTGATTTGTTTATGGTCAGCTCTAACCAACAAGAGGTTGACCTCCAGTGTGGAACACCGGTCGCCCATGTTGGTGATGACCAGGTCCAAAATGTTGTCACCTCTGGTGGGAGTGTTGACCAGTTGATCCAAGGTGTTTGAGTTTATAAATTCTATGAAATGTTGGGCAAGGGAGTTAGTATTTGAGTAGTTCTCCCAGTTAATGTTGGGGTAATTGAAATCACCCAATATTAGGGTGTTTGGTAGTACCTTTATATTTCCCAGTCTTTCCAGAAACACTGGAAAATAAAAAGGGGCCATGCTCATGATGTCTGGACATACACAGGGTGAACACTGAATGACAGCAGTGAGGCCATGCAAACCCTACTCTACTCAGGTCAAGAAGGTAATGGAGTAACAGGTCATGTGTTGTGATTACTCGTCTAGTCATTTAGTGGAATGATATGTTAATGAGTGGTATTAATGAGTATATGTTACCAAGTGTGATGCAGGAGGTGGAACTTATGTTAATAAATGTGGCACTGTCTGTAAAATCACAGACAGGCAGGTATTAAGGTGGAATGCGTGTGTGTGTGTGTGTGTGTGTGTGTGTGTGTGTGTGTGTGTGTGTGTGTGTGTGTGTGTGTGTATGTGTGTATTGTTATGCACTGCTGTACAGGTCTTAACGTGCGTTTCTTGTTTTCCCCCACAGGTGACAAGGTGGGTCAGGGTCCCTCCTGCATGCAATCTGATGTTGGTGTCCATACGGACACAACAGATAATGATAGTGCTTTTGAGGCACAGGCGGGGTTGTTAGGGGTTGAAACTGCACCATCATTTGAATCCCCCTCTTAGCCTGGATGTACAGCAGGGCACCACATAGGCAGATGTACCGGGGTGCTCATGGTACTGCCGCTGGTCATCATGCCCCTGGCAGAAACGCCACAACTGGTATCACCAGCTGCTTATTTCAGACTGTCATGGGGGTGCAGGCTTGTATGGAACTGTACACCAGACAGGGCCTGAGGCTGCAGAGGGCTGCTTTCACATCTGCAAGCGACAACTTCCATGAACTGTCTGGTGCCCTCCGTGGTTATAGTGAGGTCATGGATAGATGGTCAGGTGAGATGGTGGGCCTCATTGACCATTTTTTGTCTGTGCTTGAACATGTGGTGGGAGTGCGGCCACGGCTTCTTGGACATAGGCCAGCAACACCAACAGCTGGCAGTCAACATGGATGTGCTAGGACACCAAGGTGCTCCCATAGTGGCAGTACCAGCCCCAGTATTGCAGTGGGGTGCTGTCCACACCACACCACAGCAGGCCACATGCACGTGGCCCTGGTCAGTCCCAGGAGGGACCGGGTTCCAGCAGACATCTGTTATTATCGGGGGAGAGTAGCACATTGAGGCCTGTACCTGGACATGCCCATGGAACCCCTGGCAGGCACAGTCTGCATGGCCATGGCTGGAGGTGGTGAACTGCACACCCTGTCAAGCATGGTCTGCAGCTGTCCAAAAAACACCTTTACAGGACAGCCACATGCCAGAACTGTGTACATGCATACTCATACACTATAAGAACACACCTAGGGCAACCCCATACTTACACACACCACATCACCACACCCATTTCAACTAATTACACCCCTCACCCACACACATGGTGTCAAACGCATGTCCCACCCTCGGTCCCTGGCTAACCAACAACACACTCTGTGCATATGATGATACCTGTGCCACATCCCTGTTATCCATAACATCAATGGAGGGACAGGCTAATATGGTTCTGATGCATACGGTGAATGTACTACAGTGTACCAATGTACTGCAGTGTAACATGTTGTCAGGAGTAATGTTTAATGCATACATATCAGGTAGTGTAGCTGTCTAGCAACGATGCATTATAGCTGTTAGTAACACTGGGTGATTGTGGTCTCCATAATGTTATCCATTTGTGTCGTAGGTGTACATGTGTCAGCAGGAGGATTATCTGCAGTCATATTCCACAAGGGTTATGGCACTGTGGTGACACCATGGCAGTGACATATCCAGGGTACAGTTGAACACATGTCACAGGTTTGTATAACAGTTATTGCCTGTGCCACATGGACAGGTGACATGCTGGGACATGTATAATCAGCAACCTGATGTAGACCCACCCACATACACTCACGCTCTTACTTGGCAACACTGGGACTAGTCCCCTACCTAGGTATGTAGTGCTACTGAAGTGTGTATCTTTCATTGCACACACCACACAGAGTTTAGGGTAAGGTGTGTTCCAGGTTGCATGTTACATGCAGAACTTCCCCCAGACATGTACAGTATGGTAATGGGGGATGTAAGGGTTGTATATGCACAATACATAGTGTGACATACCATCATATACACATTAACAGACACATAACAGGCAGACACACATCCGAGAGACCTGGGCCTTTTGGTGCTAACTAACTTGTCAGTGTGTCCAATGTGTTACAGGTAGGCTGCACACAGCACATGTATAACTGCGCTGGATTGTGGTATCAGTTACCTGTATGGTTGAGGGTGACAGTGATCACCATACAGTGGTATATGGGACATATACCGGGTCGACCATGGTGTAATGACAGTGTACACAGCACTCACATTCCACAGTGGATATTGTACTCACTGGAACCCATAAGGATACTCTGACGTACCCACCATCACACATTGCCCATGACTAAGATACAACCCATTGTATATCCCAACAGTGGTTCTACAGGGATATGCATCTAATGCACATGTCACAGGCATAGTAGGGTGTTGCATTTTCATGCCTCACCTATGGGATGCAACAACACTCTCCATACTACTGTGTGGCAATGTGTATTGTAATAGGAGTATGTGGCCTCAGAATGCTGTACCCTACAGATATACAGACATGCACACATATACACATTTCCCAGAACTCAATGGGTATCCCATGCCTATCGACTCATTTGTACAACACTGTTGTGCTGGTACTGCAAAGCTCATGTAGCCATTAGGGAGAGGAGCATAACAGGGTACATGGAATACCCGATACAACAGCAGCCACATCTTACTATGACAATGGGTGTTGCAGTGGTTGTGAAGGCCATCATGGTATTCCCAACTACAGGTGTACTAACACACAGATACTGCTATCCTCAGTAATGCACATGTACACATGTGTCAATACTGGGGTGCATCGCTGCAGATGGTCATAGGTGTGTACCTGACTATTATCCATGGAGACATGGGTTGTGTAGGGGATGCTGGCAATCTATCGACAGACATCACTGTGGTGACCCACAGGGTGAGAGGTATCATGTCACCTGCCATGTGCCAGCAGGAAATCTATCAACAGACACCACATTAGTGACTAGCAGGGCAGAGTGACATGCATCAGACAATCCTCTGGGTGTCTTCTACACATGGCCACAGAGGTGATCCAGTTGACATGTATGCAACATGTCTTACAACACATGGTTAGTGTCTGTGATGAAGACCTGTACCCAAGCATGTTCTGTTGACTGTGGTAGTGTAGTGGAGGTACCTGTGTCATGTGGAGCATAGAGGGTGATGTCTCCTCTATGTACTAGTTATAACCCAGCTGGGCAGACTTGTCAGTGTCAGTCAAGCATAGGTTGCCTGTACTTATCCAAGCTGGATACCTGCCATCTGTACATCTGTACAGGGACTGACAGACATCAGCTTGGCAAGTAGCTATGCAGTAGGATGAATGTGTCGACAGATAGATGTTTGACAACAATATGTATGCCATTACTACATGTTGGAAACCCTCACTGACATGTGCTGTACAGACGGTAGTCTACAGTTACATTCCACATGTCAGATCATTATCCAGTAGGGGATATATACTGTGACACAGCTCACACACCAGGAACATGACAGTGAGGCCTCAGAGTCCAGCTATACCTGCAGGTGTGCTTAGTATCAGTACTACATTTAGCACTCTACTCTTCCCTAGGAAAGCACTGTCAACAGTAGTACTGCCATGATACACTACATCCCAGTGTGACAGCACGTAACCTGGATTACTACCCTTGTATGTAACACATTCACATGGATAACAGTTTTGTACAGGTCTTATATACTTCTGTGTCCCACACATGACACTCACACCCCTTGCTACTGTAATGACAGCACATAGATGCATGTATTGTACATGGCATTGCATACACTTATTACAGATGTCATTACCCTGCTATGTTAACAGACTGGGATGTGAGCACTAGTTACCAGGGCTGAGCCATGCTTAGCAGGTGTCAGCATTGCTGCAATTTAACAGCTAAGCAGATTTGTGCACTGGTAAGCAAAGCCTACACGGTGTAAGAACCTGTACGTTTAACCGTAGCTTAGCACTACTTGGCTTCACACAAGCCCACTCAAACCCGCTTAAAGCTGCTCAAAACTGCCTTAACCACTCTGTATCCTACAGCTTTTGTTGTGCCCAGCGACAACAGCAACAAAATACACAGCCCTTATAGGTCTTGAACTCAGCACCCTGTACACTATAGTCACAACAGTTAACCACTACACCATGACAGCTGTGAAAACAGCTGTTGTTTTTCCAATATATCTGTCACTAGACCTGTTTAATAGTATTGAACAATTGCTATGACTTCCACAATTGTGTTGTACCTGTTATTGATATTACTGTTGCATTACATATGTTGTTTTATCTAAATATACACATATCAGATACATACATTGAGATACATCTGAGAAGGTATACACAACCGTGATGTTTACACATTACAGGAATATGGATATATACATATACATATGTTGATATATGTCTACATGTACATACATATATATATTCATACATATGTATGTCTACACATCTGTATAGTGCATCCTATATATGGCCATTTGCAGATTTCTTCATATATATATATATATATATATATATATATATATATATATATATATATATATATACATATATATATATATATATATATATATATGTATATATATCTATATATATAGATAGATATATATGTATGCATATCCTATGTGTACAGATATACCTATTTATGTTGATATATATGTAGATATCTATAACTATATGTGCATATGCATCTATATCTCTGTATATGTGTAGACATATATTGCTGTGTATATGAGTGTTTATATATATATATATATATATATATATATATATATATATATAAATATGTGTGTGTATACACATATATGTTTACCATATGCCCAGAACATGGAGTGGAGTCCTACCTAGCACCAATAGTCCCAACCTCTTAGTGCAAAATGATGTCATGTATGTATTGCAGGTATATATGTAGACTGTTGTTACTGTAACAGGGGTTGTCTTAACAAACATGTTGTGTGTGGGACGTCACATATGCTTTTGACATGTGTGCCATTGGCTACTGACAGACATCCTAAGGAAATCATAGTACACTATCACTGCTAGCACAGTAATAATCCTGTGGACTACAGCAGAGATATGATCAATATATGTGGACAGTCTGGCACTCTGTGGTCAGTCCATAGGTATACACAAATCACCTTTATGCGAGACTTGTGGACCACACCTTACGATGTGGATGTTAATTGCCATGTACATGGGTATATCACGTAAATACTGGACTACATATGCCCCCACAGTTTATGCATTCATACACACCAGTCTGTCCTGACACATAATACCTGGTGGTCCAGAGGTCACATGGCCACATACTACCCAGTAGTTAGTGACATACATCTGTACAGAATCCCACTGCTTTGTCAAAAATACACAACAGTTATGGTGGCCTGGCAGCAATATGTCTTGCAAATAACTGGACATAACAGCACACTGGGTAATTACACTAGGCTGCTAGGAAGGTCATAAAGCACTGTGCAAACTACAGGCAGACTGCCACAACACTGGACTACATTTTGTATGGGGGAATACACGTGTACCTGCAATTATAGCAGGCTCTACACTCATGTCACAGCAGAGAGTAACAGACACCTGTGAGGAAGTGCATACCCACAACAAATGTGAACACAGCCACAGCCACATATGGTATGCAAGCTTAATATGACAATAATGGACTGTCTGATAAACACCATCCTCATATGTGCCACTCACACACTAACCCTACATACACTGGGTCATGACACATCGTGGTCCGATGCTTGTCTGTGGTATGGGACACTTGTGTGTCTGGCCCTACAGACATGTGAGCCAATAGGGTACCATACACTGGAGCAGCATGTAACATCAGATAAAACAGGACCAAGAACAATGGTATCTACCACAGTCTGTGCACAGCCCAAGGTATGTATGCGCAACGCACATAGTGTTGACAATCACCATAATTACACAGACCCCAGTATTGTACACACAACTCCAGAATGCCCAAGTTATGTCCTCAGAAACAACCCCTACTATACATAACATGTCTAGCAGTCTGATATCTGACTGGCTTGTTATCAGGTATGATGTCAACAAATAATGGTGTACAGTACATATGCACCTATTGCTGCATGACATATGTACAAAGGTTGACAGACTTGTGGCTGGAGCTACAAACACTGGCCCAATATTGGCATGTTGCTGTGATAACCTCATACATTTACTGCCGTACCAGGGTTTGTTGTGACATATGTCCTATGAGGGATATGAAGTCAGTAACTCTCATGGTTGTCACCATGTACTGACTGCAATCCTCACACATGCAATTGGCTATAGGAATGTTACCACAGCTGTTCCACATGCAATCAGCTAGAGGGGGACTGCAATTCGTGAGAGGCCATCAGCTGATCATGAGCATCACTTACAAAACACAAGCTGCTTCCTAAGCAAAGCAGGTGTACTTCTCCACATCCACTAGAGAGGGAGTGAGAGAGACAGCCAGAGACAAAGTAAGTCAGGGAGGGGGTGGGAAAGTAAAACCTAAGCATGCTTAAGTCACACACCTACCAGTACAGGGTTTCAAACCTCTGACTGACTATGTATTGCTATCACATGTCTACATAGTTATTGCATGCGTCACAGAGCTTACATGTTGGGGAGCTGTCCAAAGGTATATCTGATGGTGAGTGACATCTGCAACAGTGATATAGTAGTGATAAGGTAGGTGTAGTACAAGTGCCTGTCCACATGAACAGGTGTCAATGTCAACACAGCCACACTTTCTCAGGGACTCACACACATTGACACACTTGGCAGGGTCCTAACTAGCTAGTTTGCCACAATACAGTAAGGTACAGGTATCACATGCAAAACAGGGGTATCCGGATGTTATATGGGCAAAGGTTATGTGAAGGTGTCTGACATCAGACAGCATGCATCAGTAGGCCAATGGGAGTTGTAATGAGTGTGAATGTGGTTGAAAGCATCATACTGCACACACACAGACACAGGGTGCCAGTACTGACATGCATGGGTGCATTGCGTCACAAGTGTGTAGTGCTTGACTGTGCCAGAAGGCTATACAAGGCTAGGTGAAGGGCATAACTTTGCATCAGGCCACATGACAATAGTATGCAGTGTAGCTCAGGTGGTGTAGTGTCTGGATTGGCCCACACAGGTGGGTACTGTATTCACCATCCAGTCACCTGGGTTACTATTGTGTGTGGCCACTGCTGTGCAATGCTTACCATGTATGTGTTCTATAATCCATGACATGGACAGTGTCTGGGATGTGCACACATCCCACATGCATGTTCAGTGACATGTGGAACTGTACCTGGGGTGTCTGGCCAATGTTGTGTACACAGATTGTTATCATCAGATGTACCAATCCTGTCCTCATGTGGTGGTAACTGGTAATGGACACCAGGTTGACCCTGCACCTACACTGATAGCATGATACAGGTATTCCCTGGTGTCAGTGGCATCTGTCCATACAGGGCATGTGTTTAAGGCATGATATGTCCTTTGTGGGTCACATTTGATGGCACCACAGTTGTTGCAGGCGTACAGTGGGCAACATAGTGAGGGTGCACTGTCTGCAATTATGTGCCTATTGTAGTGATGGGACTGGCTGCCATGCCCTCTGTAGTCCACTGTAGTCACACCATGATTACTATCTGTGGGCAATATGCACGGTACTACCAACATAGTGGTTGTTGCCTAGGCAAGTGGGTAATACAAGGGTTGCTTACTTTGTTCACCAGGCCTTGATGTCACATGTAGGGGTATGGATTGCCACCCCAGCCTTTCAGGTATTTGACATCTGTTATCCTTGCAAGGTGGACATTGTGACATATAATAGGCCCACCATATAAAAATTTTGCAAAACCCACTCCACAATCAGTCCAGTTGTTACACACTCACAACCACCTCCACACAGGATACAAATGACAAACATAGACGCACACACACAGTTGCCATGTCTGGGATTAGAACTCCTACTTAACTAGTTTATCACACTACATCATTACACAGTTTTTCCCCAAAGGTGTATTTCACTGGGAATGACATCAGCAGGCTTGCCAAAGAAGGGCAATGGAGGTTGTAGTGAGTGTGAATGCCCTCAAAAGCATTGCTCCCTACACAGACACTCACACTTGCCATGTTTTTGGGTAGAACCCTTACTGAACTATTATATTACACTACACTATTATAGGATGCACCAAGGAGATTACTGGACTACTCTTTCCACAAAGGTGCATTTCACTGAGAATGACATCAGCAGGCTTGCCAAAGAAAGGCAATGGAGGTTGTAGTGACTGTGAATGGCCTCAAAAGCATTGCTCCTTAAACAGACAAACATCCACACTTGCCATGTCTGGGAATAGAACCCCTACAAAACTACTATATCACACTACAGCATTACGCTGTTGTAGGATACACCAGAGAGATTTCTGGAGTACTCCCTCCCCAAAGGTGTATTTCACTGGGAATGACATCACCATGCTTGCCAAAGAAGGGCAATGGAGGTTGTAGTGACTGTAAATGGCCTCATAAGCATTGCTCCCTACACAGATAAACAAACATTTATACTTGCCATGTCTGGGAATAGAACTCATACTTGACTAGTTGATCACACTACAGCATTATGCAGTTGTAGGACAAGACACAAAGATTGCCAAGTGACTGCTTTCTCAAAGGTGTATTTCAAAGTGCATGACATCAGCAGGCTTGCCAACATTGGGCATTTGAATTGTAGTGAGTGCAACTAGCCTAACAAACCTTGCTCCCTACACAGACAGGCACAGACAATTGCCATATGTAGTACTAGAACTCCTTCCTAACTAGTTTATCACACTACAGCATTATGCAGTTATAGGACATGCCACAGAGGTTACTGGGCTATTTCTCCCCAAAGATGTATTTCAAAGTAAATGACATCAGCAGGCTTGCCAAAGTAGGCCATTTGAATTGTAGTGAATGTAACTAGCCTAAAAAGCATTGCTTCCTATACAGACAAACACACACACACACATACACACACACACACACACACACACACACACACACACACACACACACACACACACACACACACACACACACACACACACACACACAGTTGCCATGTCTGGGATTAAAACTCATACCTAACTAGTCTATCACACTACAGCATTATGCAGTTACAAGACACGCCACAGATATTACTGGGATAACTCTTCCCCAAAGGGACTGGCATCAGCAGTCTTGCCATAGTAGGACTATGAGGAAGGCAGTGTGTGTGCATGGGCCATAACCCATTCATCTAGAGGTAGACACACTACACTCAGGCACACGCAGGTTTATATTCCGCAGGTACGTGTATACAACTGCTAGATGACTACTGCATTTTACAGTCATGTTGCACAGTTAGCACTACTACCACAGAGTGTATAATGCTGAGGTATACCAGTGGTTAATTTCTATGGTGAGTGACATTTACACATCATGTGGTTGTAGCCATTTGACTGTGTGATGGGTGGGACAGCCCTTATGATTGAAGGCTCTTTGTCACTGTCACTGTCTTCCACACATCTATTTATGTGTACTTTTGACATATTATAGTGTGTTGTCCTTGGATATCTGTGTGTATTCCTATACAATGTGTGTGCAAAGCATGACTTGTGCATACAGAGGAGTGTATGCACTCACATCTGCAACTGTCAGATATGTACGGCCCACTGCTGTTGCCAGACATGGGCTTCATTTGTTTAAGTGTTTGAGCATTCCCAGTATGACCTTTCAGTATGTTGTTGTCTGACATTGCCTTTATTTCTCTAAGTGTGGGAGCATGCCCAGTATGCCTTTCTGTATTGAATGTGTGGATCCATTCCAGGTAGATTGTACTCCACTGGAGACTTTTTGTTCTACACCTACAGCTAGCAAACTGTTTTTGCAGGATATCTGTAGATCAGTTGGCAATATGGGATCAAACTGGGCAAGGGATAATGGGTACTGTAGGTAATTGTGTATGTGCTGCTTCTGCTACATGGTACTGGTATTAGCAGAGATATTCAGACATGTGTAATGTTATACACTGTGATGTTTTATGTCCTCAATACTGCCAGGTAGACAGTTTTGCTCACAGTGATTTCCTGGGGAACACATGGTGAATGCAGCTGTGTCCTGTATTGTGGTCAAATGCCTACATATTCCTGCAAACGAATGCCATTCTGGAGGGGGGGGCTGCAGACACTTGCTGCTGGGTCTGTGTAACCAGTTCAGGCTCTTGGTACAGTGGTGGCAGAGGATCCCATACTTGTACATCCATCAATGTGACAGTATGGCCTTATCTTGCTGTGGCAATACCTCACAGCTGTACAGATTCACACAGGTTACCCAGAGGCAGGGGTCATAAATCAAGACATTACCCCTATTGTGGTATACGGGCAGTTTTGTAGCCACCCATTCTTGCGTTTGCAGCCAGGGATAGTATGTGCACACGGCTGTGTTTTGGACTTCGCACATTCCATGCTGCCCATGCTCCCACCCCCCTCTATTATTCTATCCTCTTCCATATATTATGCAAACATTCTCTGATACTTTCCCTATAGTTATAACCTCATCACAGCAGTGTATTGGTGTTGGTCGACAGTTCATGCAGTGGGACATGGTGGACATGTTCCTGTGGTTTGTCCGGATAGCCTTGCATATGGGTTCTGTGGACTGTGTTATGTTGTTATTCGGGAGTCCATGACATAACATACATTGGCAATACGGGTGAGATGCAGCCCTTTGGCAGAGGACTGTAGGCCATTTGGGAGTGATGCAGGCCAGCTGTAGCAGGCCATTGCATTCTATCAGTCCTACAGTACCAGACTGCCATACGGTATATTCCCCTGGGGTGACAGGGTAGGTGTGCTAGGTGTTCATGCCAATACTTTCTATCAGTACTGATTAGGTGGTGTAGATGCTGGCAAGGTGCTGCTCACAGCTAGGGACACACCTGCATAGGACACCAGCACTGCATGCCTCATTCATTTGCTATTGCCATACACAGGTGGGGGTCATATTGCACCCATTCCCAACAGCAGGGATAAGTCCGCAGATGTACCTGTGGGTGGTGGTTGGGTGAGCTGGGTGCAGGTGTGTTATGGACACTACTTGCATCTGACTTACAGATATGCATGGGCATTCCAGTGATGCTGGCTTGTGCAGGGACATCAGCTGTTTCTCAATACATCATTCCTATGACCGTTGTGATCTGCAAGTCTTTGGCCAGACGACATCGGTATTCCCTACTACAAGGCCAGATAATGTGATGCAAATCTGTATGTACAATTCCAAGGGTGTGTCCATTTCATGCTTACACATTATACACTGTCTGCTTGGGGTACTTTCCCTTGTGTACTGCTTGTATATCTAGCCCAACAGTCATGTCATGTCCATATTTCAGAGGGTGACACATATTACCTCCATACATTTACAATGGCTTACTGCTAGAATGTGTTATACTAGGGAGCATTGTGTTTGGCACTGCAGTTGTGAGGACTTGGCCCTGTCATCGGCAGTTACTGGGCAATGGACACCAGGTCAAACCTCACCATGCATACATACTGACCACTCTCACACAATATGTAACAAACACCAACCTAACACATACATACCTGCATATTGCACAAATGCTACAATCTATCCTGCTACCTTGGCCTGGGGGGAGGTTACTCATAGGCATCATTCAGAGGCCATAGCACAGTCTTTGTTTGTGTTTGTCTACACCTGCCCTGCTAGCTCAGACTGTTGTTGGGTATGTGAACCTCCCTGATTGGCATGTGTGTGTCATATGGACACACATGTGGCCCAGCACATTTCCTGCAGTGGGTGTTGTCACCATGTGTAGTACTGGCTACTATGGTGACACCAGTATTTGTTACAGATCTTATGCTGCCACTATAGGTGTCTACTATCTGCTGGCATCCCATTCAGCCACCCAATTCCCTTGCATGCTCACATCCATACCATAGATGCAAGTAACAACACATACTACTCCATTCGGCAATTGGTAAGGAGAATGACTTATCTTGTGGATGTGCCAGTATTGAGGATGGTGCTGGAGGGCTGCCTATGTCGGATGCACATAGTACACTCCCTATACATGTTTAAGCACAGGTAGTGTCATGTTTGGCATCCTTTTACTGTATGTGTGAGTCAGAGAGAGGTGTCATTCCCTGTATCCCTACTGTGTCAGTGTATGTGCTACATGTTGCCTCTTTGCCAAGGCCAGGGCATACTGGGCATGCCTCCATCTGCCTACTGGGGCAGGCTCAGGCTGTTCCTCCTCCAAGTCACTCTGTGCCTGTGCAGGCCTTGGCATTGGTGGGGGACTGTGTGGCCCTGCCCCGTGCTGTTCCTCCTACAGCTATTTCCACAGGATCATATTGTATAGCATAGCACATACATTGACAATTTGAGTACATGTAGCTGGTGAGTACTGCAAGGCTCCACCAGATGTGTCCAGACACCAGAACCATGACTTGAGCATCCCAAATACATGCTCTAGTATAATTCTGGTCTCTGTGTGTGCCTCATTATGGAGTTCTTCTTCAGGTCTGTGTACCTTTCTGATGGGTGTCATCAGCCACAGCTCCAGTGCATAACCAGCATCCCCCACTAGGTGACAGTAAAGGATTTACCCAATGGCAAATCTCTGGTACAGTTATGTCAGATGCCAGATATGGGAATTGTGATAGCTTCCAGGGCAGCCAGCACACACATTCATTATAATGCCCTGGGCATTGTACATGACCTGGAAGTTGATGGAGGGGAAGCCCTTGCGGTTGATGTAGACCCTACCCGGCTCAACGGGTGGTGCTTTGATGCATATTCATGTGCAGTCTATAGCACCCACTACCTCAGGGTATTCTGCTATTTGGTGGAAGAGATGTATATTGCTGGCCAACACCTCGTGGGTTTTGGGGAAATATACATGCTCACCGACATGTGCTGACATGGCATCCAGGAACTGGTAGAGTACCCTGGATGCTGATTCCTGTGAGATCCCCATGATATCCCCAGTTGGCCTTTGGAAGGTACCTGTGGCTAGTATTCTTAGGCCTGCACATACCTTGGTATCCAATGGGATGGGTTCCTTTCTGTTAATTCTGTGTGTCAGGCATGGCTGGCACAGCTCAACAACTGCTGTAGGAGATCCCTGCCTACCCTATTAGCGCTCAACTATCTCCAGCTCATGTAGCCCCTGGTAGGTTACCCTGGGTCTGTACACTCTTCTCTGTCTCCTCACTGTGGGTTGGTTGAGAGCATTCTCATCCTCACCACCCTCAGCCTCTTCCACATGTTGACATATGATAGCAGCTGCAGCCCCTATCATTTTGCTGTTTTCGTTTGTTAAAATTTCCCCGCTTGTATACACCAGTGGTTGTTAACATTTCCACGCTTGTATACACCGGTGGTATAGAGTATGTGGGAAAGACCAGAGGGAAAGGTGTTTGCATAGTTTATAGTAGTGTTCTGGGCTGGGCTGCTGCCTGTGTAATTGGCTGATTCTGATACATTTCACCTGCCAGCTATGCTAGCTCTCCTAGATTACCTTTCCTACTGCTGTTCCCCCCCCCCATTGCTTCCTGTTTAAGCCCGGGGGCACGCAGCGCAAACACAGTGCTCACGTGTGCACAGAGCTGCTATTTCCTGGTTTACATTTTTTTCCCTTTAAAACTCAATGCGCGTCATGCACACCCGCTTAGGCAATATAAAGAGTGCTAGGCAGCCTCAGACACACCCCTTGCTTAGCTCTGCTAAGCTAAGGCAAACCCGAGCCGCAGGGCTCCAATCCACTTACAGTATGCCTGAAACACACCCCTATGATGTCAGCTAACTCCTAGGCTTGCACCAAGCTACTCCTGCACTTACACTGTTGGGTGCTGACTAGCATTGAGGGGAAATCTGGGATTCAGTATCATTCCCCTCAATTGCATAGGATTGCCTGCTGATGCATAGTTACAGGTCCCACACTGAGCCTCCCCCCTTAGCAACTACTATTCACTGGCCATGTTGTCTTCTGCCTGCCATCGAGTATAAGGGAAACATAGTGATTTTGATTAGAATGCTTATTTCAGGTTATTTTTTTTCACCCAATCCCATTTGTGCGCCACTGCCCTATTCTTAAACAGCCAAAATCAGCTAAAAAAAAATAAAACTTATTTTTTTAACTGTTTTCCATGCCAATGGCCACATTGGCAAGCTTTACACATTATATACATCCTTTATTTTGAGCTGTCATGGCTCCATTTTGTATTTTGCAGAAATGTACTTGGTTACTAACTGAGTACATTTCAGCAGATTACACTAGTCCTGCACGGCCAGCTGACAGCTTCCTGGTTTGCAAATTCACCTCATTTGCATGTTTTTTACCTGCAAATGGGGTAATTTGCATACTGGAGCTGCATCCGTGCAGGAATATTGCAGTAGTGCTCGTGCACGTCCCTGCAGCTTATTCCTGGATCGCAAGGCGGACATATTGCCTGCTGGAGCTCCTGCACTGTTCCTGCACACCGTGCAGGGCTTGCTGAATCTGGGGAAAAGTGTTAATGTCAGTTCTACTGAGCTGCCATTTTGTGGAGAATAAAACTTGATTGACTATAATGATGGTGAATCTTAACATTTCTGACACTAAAATTATTTGTTAATTAGACAGCTTGACATCCTGTCTAATTAGTATTGTTGTAACAGGCTTCATGTAAGATTGCATAGGCACTTTTTTAGCAAAAACTGACAAAATACTTTTTTTAATCATTTATACAGTATTCTTTACCACAATCATAATTCAGAGGCATCGGTTTTCCTCCTGCCTTGTTTGTTCACTGTTCAGCTTTCACATCCACATAATGTAATTGAAAATATCATGGGCCGGATTTACGAAGGATTGCACAGAGTGCAAGAAGAGTGTAGGAGCTCACGGAGGCACTATGTCTGCCGTGCGATCCAGGTACAGCCAGCAGGGGCGTGCACGAGAGCTGCTAAAGCTACTTTTGCACGGACAGCATCATGGTATGCAAATTACCTCATTTGCTGCTGAAAGCTATGCAAATGAGGTAAATTTGCAATCCAGGAAACACTAACCTGTCCGTGAAGATTAGTGTTATCTGCTGAAATGTACTCTGTTGGTAATGGAGCACTGTTCTACAAATAGTTAAACGGAGCTATGACAGCTCCAAATAAAGGATGCATACAGTTGAGGAAGCATGCCAATGACCAAATATAAGGCCATTGGCATTTCTAAATGTTTAAAATTATTAAAATATAACTTTTTTTCCCCCGATCTACAATGTTTAAGCATAGTGCAGCACCCCCCAAACGTGCGGCGCTTTAAAAAACAAGAAAATAATTAAAAAATAGCCAATAATAGCCATTTTCACTAAAAAGCTTATCCTGCCATGCAGGTAAATGGCAGGCTGAAGACAGCATGGCCACTGAGTAGTTGTTGCTAAGGGGGGGAAGCTTAGTGTGAGAGATGTAACCATGCATTAGTAGGCAATCCTATGCAAATGAGGATAGTGAATCCCAATTTTCCCCAGCATGTGAGCCATGTCCCAAGAATGTAAGTGTAGGAGCAGGTTAGTAGTAGAGTAGAATATAGGTAACATCATGAGGGTGTGTGTCAGAAAGGCTGTAAGCTTATTGGAGCGCAGTGTCTTGTGTTTGCCCTGAGTTGCTCAGGATTGCAAGAGGCGTGTCTACAGTTGTCCTTTTTGAAAAACAGAAACCAAAGGTGTACACCGTGAATATATCTGAAATTTCTTGCAAACGTGCACACAGCATGTGCGCGCATGTGCGCTCGTTTGCGCAGTGCTGCCCTGGGTGGAAACAGAAAGGGAAAAGGAAGGAAAATAAGTAGTATGAAGTTAACCAAGGAGAACTAGCAGAGCTGCCAGGTGAAATATATCAGAATCAACCAATTATACAGGTAGCAGACAAGCCCAGCCCAGCCCAGCCCAGCACTTTAAACTCTGCAAACAGCATTCTTCCCTGTTTTTTCCCAAGAACTCTGCAACACTGCAGTATACAAAGAGGGAAAGCTTTAAAGTCAGACAAAATGTTAGGGGCTGCTTTTGCTATCATAAACCAACATGTGCAAGGTGCTAAGGGTGGTGATGTTGTGAATACTGCTGAGCAACCCACAGTGAGGAGATGGAGAAGAATGTATAGACCCAGGGTAAACTACCAGAGGCTACATGAGCTGGAGATAGTGGAGCACTGTAGGGTGGACAAAGACCTCCTGCAGCAAATTGTTGAGCTGTGCCGGCCACGCCTCACATACAGAACCAACAGAGGGGAACCCATCCCGGTGGATACCAAGGTATGCGTTGTCCTAATAATACTAGCTACAGGTACCTTCCAGAGACCAACTGGTGATATGATGGGGATTTCACAGGCATCAGCATCCAGGGTACTGCACCAGTTCCTGGATGCCATGTCAGCACATGTCGGTGAGCACGTATATTTCCTCAATTCCCATGAGGCATTGGCCAGCAATATGCATCTTTTCCATCAAATAGCAGAATACACTGAGGTAGTGGGTGCAATAGAGTGCATGCACATACACATCAAAGCACCACCCGGTGAGCGGGGTAGGGTCTACATCAACCGCAAGGGCTTCCCCTCAATTGCCAGGTCATGTGCGATGCCCAGGGCATAATAATGAATGTGTGTGTTGGCTGCCCTGGAAGTTATCACGATTCCCACATCTGGCATCTGATGCAGCTGTACCAAAGATTTGCCAGTGGGGACATCCCTGATGGTCACCTAGTTGGGGATGCTGGATACGCACTGGAGCCGTGGCTGATGACACCCAACAGAAATGCACACAGACCCGAACAAGAACTCCATAATGAGGCACACGCACAAACAAGAAAAATAATTGAGTGTGTATTTGGGATGCTCAAGTCATGGTTCCTGTGCCTGGACACATCTGGTGGAGCCTTGCAGTACTCACCAACTACATGTACCCAAATTGTCATGGTATGTGCCATGCTACATAATATGATCCTGCGGAAACAGCTAAAGCAGGAACAACATGGGGCAGGGCCAAACAGCCCCCCACCATTGCCAAGGCCTGCACAGGCACAGTGTGACCAGGAGGAGGAACAACCTGAGCCTGCCCCAGTAGGCAGAAGGAGGCGTGCACAGTATGCCCTGGCCTTGGCAAAGAAGCAAGGCATAGCACATACACTGACTCAGTAGGAACCCTGGAAATGACATCTCTCTCTGACTCACACATACAGTAAAAGGGATGCCGAACTTGACACTACCTGTATTCAAACGTATAGGGAGTGTAATATGTGCATCTGACATAGGCAGCCCTGCAGCTCCACCTGAGGCATGAGTCCCTATTTTAAGCAATATAAAGCACTGCTAAGCAAATTTTACCAGTATTGAGCATATTTAAATACAATTGTGTGTAGCTGCACACCGTGCTAACCAGCGCAATGTCGGGCAATGTCAGGCAAAGTTGGGAAATGTTGGGCAAAGTCGGGCAAAGTCGAGCAAAGTCAGGTAAACACGCTCACACCTGCTTTACTGTTCCTTAACCAGTCAAGTCTGCCCAGCAGGAAAATAAAAAGCAGTGACAGAGCTCGAACACAGGATACTGTGCACTATAGTCATAGTACTGAACCTCTAAGCCATGACAGCATTTCACTGGCACAGACACAACTTAAGTCACTTACACATACCAATTGGGGGGGGGGGGTCACATACCTAACAGTCACAGCCAGTAGGACAATTGTAGACAAACACAAACACAAACAAATGCTGTATCATGCCCTCTGAAGAGGCATATGAGTAACCACTCCCCAGACCTATGCAAACAGATAACAGCAGGCCAGGAAGAGTGATGTGGGATGGGTAGGCTATGAAGTCACAAACTAATATGCGTGTAATTGGAAGCTAAGGTCTGTAGTACAGTGGTATGCCTCAAGCCAGTACGATAGGCAACAGTACAGACTGAAATGGAGTACCTGACATAGCAGTGCAGGCCTAGCAAATGTGTATAAGTGTCAGGTGTACCCCTCATCCTATGTACACCCACAGTAACAATCAGGTGTGCCACCCAGGTAGAAATGTTCAAATAATAGCTGCCCCCCCGTATGTAGAAATGTTGATAAGTCTATGCAAATTGACTCATGGAAGCCCTGCAGGCACAGCGTGCTTCCTGTCAATGTACAACACAAAGGTGAGCCCTGAAGTAAAAACCAACTTGATTTTTCACACACATATAGTATATATGCCCATAGTGGGCATGTTCACACACGTAAACAAATTTAACAAATTTCCGTCAGCAACATACTGAAAGGTCATACTGGGCATGCTCACACACTTAAACAAACGAAGCAAATGTCAGTCAGCAACATACTGAAAGGTCATACTGGGCATGCTCACACACTTAGGCCATGTCTGAGTACTGCAGTGGACCACACATATCTGGCAGTTGCAGTTCTTGCTCCAGACACTTGTCACTATTCACCAATCCTGCCTTGCGCACACAGTGATATGAAAACAGACCCATATAATATATTGGACCCCTGTCATAATCAAACTATGTACTACAAGTACTTAAGTTGTTCAAAGAAAGTGAAAATGCAAAGAAGATCAATAAATCTCTGATCAGTATCATCAAGAAACAATGAGCACTCCTAACATTATCCAAGCCATGTTCTGGCAAAAATATTGCCAAAGAGTCCACAGAGACCCATGAAGCTTTCTTTCGCTATGTCATAAATATCAATGTAAACTCATGCATGTTTTGAGTCAGTGCAAAGTGTAAATGAATACATGTACATGACTGACATTGCCAACATCTTGTCAGACAGGTTCATACATATTTACCCCCCTCTCACTGACAAAAGGGCCCATTACCATACCTGGAGATTGTGAAAACCCAGAAATCACATATGCAATGGTTAAACAGCTCTATCCAAACCTAGAAGCACAACGTCTTTGGGATGACATGGTTTCCCTGGCTGTGTCTTATGTGAACTCCAAAACAAACAGACCCTGCACTTGAACATTCTGTTGAGACTCACCCTCTGTACAGGATATGAAACTGTTGAATGGGTTACAGCAACATTTGGCACACTCCACAAGTGTTGGTGCACAACAGACCATGGGAACTATAGTCTTATAAGCCTAATAAGCCTGATCTGAAAGGCCATGGAGTCCATCATTATAGAACTCATAAACAGAGCTATTGGGAGCCTACAAACACCCAACCCTACCCATTTTGGTTTGGTCAGGGGCAGATCATGGTTCCTAAACCTGCTAGACAGGTTTCAAGGCAGTCACCCAGGAGATACATCAATGAAATGAGCTCCACACGGCCTACATAGACTTTGAAAAGCCCTTTTCCAACATCCCACAGACATGTCGTATCCACAAAATCAACAACCTGTGCATAAACACGTATGTAATCTGATGGATTGCCAACTGGGGCACAGATAGATCCCACAAGGTAAGAATTGTGGTCTCCTGTTCAAGCTGGTAACAACTGCTGTCCCCCATGGCTCAGTCCTGGGACCCCTCCTGTCTGGTGTATACTTTTCAGAAATACAGAAAAAAACACGAGGGCTATGTTTAGCAAAGTTTGTGGATGACTGCAAAAAGGTTGTCATAATCAAAGTTTGGGACAACAGAGACATCCTTAAAAAGGGTCTCAGTCAGACAGATGTGGTGTCAAAATTATGGCCTCGAGCTACAGTCATACAAATACCACATAAGTGCCAACACCCTAAATATGGAGGTAATAATAAGGGATCTATGGACACATGTGGATAGTCATCTCTACTTCCAGAAACACATTCACAAAGTGGTTAGAAAATCATGCTATGTGTTCCCACAAATTGCCAAGGTCTTTGCATGTAGGTCAAAGGAGGTTCCCTCTACTCATCAGTCATCAGACCCATCAGAGAGTATCACGGCACACTTGCGATGAATCTGACTAGGCACCTTCAGCAGCTGGAAAGACCACTGAAGCACTTCAACAAGAGGATTACTGTCCTCAAACAGTTGCCCCATGTAACAAGACTGAATTTAACTCAATCTGTACTCTGTTGCATACTGTCTACTCAGGCGATCTCTGCCCAACAGACAGGTCCATGTCCAATGCAGAACTGATGTACATGCGCTATCTGAAGTAAACCCAAGTTCACTGTGCCACATGCTCTAGGGATATCATCATCACAACAATAAATAAAACAAGTTGGAGGGATATATTGCTAACTCACAGACTTCCCTTGCTTTGGAACAGGCTCCCAACCTACATTAAGCTGAGTCCCTAACTGACACTCTTCCAGAGGAGCCTTGATAAGTAATGTGAAACTGAACTGTCACACCATGGATCACTTTATCAGCTCTACCACACAGAGGCCTAGGGAACTAACCTCATGTGTGGTGATAGCTGCACACTTTGGCCATACTTATATATGCCTTCAGGCAGATAGCCTATTACCTATCTATGTACATATATATATATATATATATATATATATATATATATATATATATATATATATATATATATATGTACGTAGGGGGAACACAGTATAATAAGCCAAAGATGGATGGCCAGAGATGTGTGTAAGTGGGTGACCATGACAGGGAGCCATCCAGGACTGTCCCACCCAGCACACATCCCAATGGCACAAAAGACATGAGGTGCACATCTCACCCACTGTACATAACAGCCACCAGTATCTGTAAGCATTACAGTGTATGTGGTCCATGTGCCTACCGTACAACATGACTGTACAATGAAGTACAAATCTACTATCTGTAGACATGCACCTGTCACATAGGTTCATAGGTATGTAGTAGACTATCTTCACGAAGGCATATATTAGCCTAGGCAAGTTGTGCAGCTTTCACCACCCCATTGGGTAGTCTCCCAAGCCCTAGTTCTAATAGTTAGTACTCTAAGCCCCTTTCTAGTGGGGCTGCTGATATGATGCCTGGCATGAATTGTCTGTTTCCCATCCACTCATTAAGGTTCCTATTGAAGAGTGTCCGCAAGGGGCTCTGTCTGATGTACATTGGGACTCTGTTCCACAGTAAGGCAAGTGTCTGGGATGGTACTCTATCCCACCAGCATGTTGTATTCATTGTTGTGATGAGGTTCATATCCCTGGAGTGTGTAGTGCGACTCAATTTTGTTATCCGTAGATGAAGCATGTTCAACAGTTATGTGTTGGACATGGTTCTGTATGTTAGGCAGAGTGTGCCTCTGAGTAGGTGGTACGCAACGGAGAACAGATTTAGTTTTACCAGATGTGTTGCATAACACAACTGTTTGAGGCCAGTAATCCTCTTGGTGAGGTACCTCTGTGGTCTCTACAGCTACTGGATATGCTTAGTTCAGTACATCCACAATGGTGCATTGTACTCAATGATGGGTCTAATGATGTAAGAGTAGAGGGCCAGCACTACCTATTTTGATCCTGATGCAAACCCTTTGTTGATTAGGTGGGCCACATATGATTTCCAAATCACTTTGGCAACATGGTTGTCAAAGGAAAGATGACTATCTACTTGTGTCCCCAGATCCCTTATTACTTTGTCAGTTTTAAGGGGGTAACACCTATGTGGTAGTTTGTGGATACTTTGTTTTCACCAAAGGGGATTACTATGCATTCTTCCACATTGAGCTTGAGGCCATGATTCTGACACCACACATCTGTCTCATAGAGTCCCTTCTGGAGAATATTTGTGTCATCCGGGGAATCTATTATGGCAAACACTTTACAGTTCCCAGCAAACTTAGTTAAACACAACCCTCTTGTGTTGGCATGCACTTTTGAGAAGTCTATACCAAACAGGAGGGACCCCAGGACTGAACTCTGGGGGACACCAGTTGTTACTGGTGTAGAGTCTGGCATGTAGCCAGCAACTCTTAATTTGTGGGATCTATCTGTGAGCCAGTTTGCAATCCATCTTGTGATGTATGGATTCATGCCCAGGCTGGTGAGTTCATCTATGATACCTGACTGGGGAATGGTGTCAAAGGCCTTAGCGAGGTATAGGTAGGCTGTGTGGAGCTCATTTCAATCATCTGTAGCCTGGGTAACAGTCTCAAAGAAATCCACCCAGTTCAGGAGGTGTGATCTGCATTTGACAAAGCCAAACGGGGTGTGCTCAACTGTGTGAAGGTTCCCAATGTCTTTATTGTTGACTTCCATTATGATTGGCTCCATTGCCTTGCAGATCAGACTCGTCAGGTTCATAGTGTGTGAATGCCAAGGTTCTTTTGTGGCCCCAACCCTGTGGAGTGGGAAGAATGTTGCTGTGCAACATTCTATGGGTACATATCCTGTAGAGAGCATGTAGAGAGAGGTGTAGGTATCCTTGATGAATATGGATACATTCCCACCCTATGTGCTATGATCCAGGTTCTGATGCTGGAAGGTATGGAATGAGTAGTATCCTGGCAGTGCTGGTGTGCTCTCTGGAGCCTTAAACTAGGTTTCTGGTACTGCACAGCTATCAATATTCTCCATACTGAAAAGTGCCTTGAGTGTGTGCATCTGGAGGCTGAGACTTCTGGCAATGAGTAGCATTTAGCTCACTTTCTGGTTATTTGTGTTGGTTATGGGGTTTTGTTTGTCCTGAGTGACCGGTGTTGCACACCTGAAGTCAACACCTCATTGGTCCGATCTGACCATAAGCTAATTACCCTACATATCCACATTCTGCCCCCACCCCCCATTAAGGAAACCATGTTAAAAAATATCTCCAAAGACAACTTCATGATTCTTAAGACAGAAGTGGTGAACTTCATGACACCCATGCAGATGGACAATACAGTTACGACTACTGAATCCTACACAATTGCACTTTATAAGCACTTACATGAGTGCATGGATCGTGCTATCGCAAACAGAACCAAGACGCTGTCCTCCAAGAAAAAGAAGCCAATCTGGTGGTCCCCTGCCATAAACAAACTGCACAACAGAAGGAAGAAACTGTTGCAAAAAGGGTAAAACCCATGAGTGTAGGAGCTCCCTGGTCAGCCTCAGCAAGAAGCTGTGATCCCTGATAAAATCCTCCAAAGCTAGTTATGAAAACAAAATTGCCACGGATTCTAAAGACAACCACAAAGCATTCTATAGCTATGTCAAGAATCACAATGCCAACACTCAGATCTGCTCTGAGTTACAGCACAATGGCACTAAATATACAGACCCAACTGATATTGCCAACATCTTGGCAGATAGGATCAGTGCTAACTTTACCCCCCTCTCACCCATGAAAGAGCCCTTCTCTATACTAAAAGAATGCAAAGTTGCTGCAATCGTGGCTGCACAGGTAAAAACCACTCTCCAAAGCCAGGAACACAGCATCCATGGGACCAGATAACATCCCAGGCTGCATTCTACACAAACTACAGAACAAACTGCACCACACCTAAGTACCATGTTCAGTCATAGCCTCACCTCAGGCTTTGTGCCTGCTGAATGGGGCACAGTGATGGTTATCCCACTACACAAGGGGGGGAGCCACCACGGACCCTGGGAACTAGCGCCCCATTAGCCTGATGAGCCTGGTCTGCAAAGCCATGGAACGTATCATCATGGAACTTATAAACAAAGACATTGGTAATCTCCAAACTCTGGACCACAACCATTTTGGGTTTGTAAAAGGCAGATCATGTCTCCTAAACCTGATAGACTTCTTTGAAGCAGTCACCAAAGCCGTAGACAAGGGTAAGGTGGTTCACACAGCCTATCTAGATCTTGCCAAGGCTTTCAACACCATCCCCCACTCTGGAATTATAGATAAACTCACTAAACTAGGTATAAATCCCTATGTCACAAGATGGGTTGCCAACTGGCTCACTGACAGAACCCACACTGTGAAAGGAGTAGACTCCAAGTCCGACTTCAGACCAGTGACAAGTGGAGTACCACAGGGTTCAGTCCTGTGTCATGTCCTGTTTGGTATCTACTTCCCTGAAGTACAGGCTAACACAGAAGGTCTTTGGCTAATGAAGTTCCCAGATGAATGCAAACTAGGAGCCATAATCAAAACTACTAATGATGTGGACATCCTACAAAAGGGCCTCACTGAGACAGATGCCTGGTGTCTAAGCCATGGCCTCAAGCTCAATGCCAAGAAGTGCATTGTCATCCCCTTTGGTAAAAACTCTGTACCCATGAACTACAACATAGGCGGTAGTATACTTAACACTGAAAGTGTGATAAGAGACCTTAGGACACAGGTGGTCAGTAGACTCTCCTTTGATAATCACATCACCACAGTAGTCAGGAAATCCTTCTACATGGCACACCTCATCACAAAAGGTTTCTCATGCAGAAAAAAAGAGGTCATTGTTTCCCTCTAGTCATCACTCATTAGATTCATTATAGAGTACAACGCCCCTTTTGGTATGTACCTCACAAGACATCTACAACAACTGGAAAGCCCACAGAAATACCTCACAAAAAGGATTAGTGGCCTGAAATACATGCCCTACACAGACCGTCTCAAAACACTCCAACTTTACTCTGTCGCATATCTCCTACTTAGAGGTGATCTCTGCCTAACATACAAAGCTATGTCAAACACAGAGCTGTTGGACATGCTCCACTTAAAGAAATCCCAATCTCTGTGAGCTTCGGCCCCAAAACCTGGACCAAAATACAAAAGAAGGGGGTGTATCCATTTTCATAAAGGGTACCCACACCTCCAGGTTAGTGGCACAGCACGAGGCCTTGGAGACCATCCAAGTGCAACTAACAGTGGGCAAAGCTGCTTATCAGATCGTTAGCCTGCTACAGATCACCTACCTTGTCTCAGGACCCTCACTCAGCATTCCTGAGAACACTGGAAAATACAAAGGTCCTACAAACACCATGATATTAGGAGATTTCAACTACCCAAACACTGACTGGGAGAATTACTCAAGTACAAACTCCTTTGCCCAATGCTTCCTAGAGTTTATAAACTCAAATGCCCTGGAACAGCTAGTCACCATGCCCACTAGAGGTGACAACATACTGGACCTGATCATCACCAACATGGGGATCAGTGTTCCACACCAGAGGTAAACCCCTTGCTGGTAAGATCAGATCATAAAGTAATCACACTGGACATCCACATCCTGACCCCATCCACAGTCAAGAAAACCACTGTGAAAAACTTTTAAAAAGCAAACTTCACACTTCTCAAGACCGAAGTGGAAAGTTTCAAAGCCCCCTTGCTACAGGATAATGCTATCCAATCCACATAATCCTTTACAATACATTATATGAGCATCTACAAGGATGCATGGATCGAGCCATCCCGAGTAAAACCAAGACTCACTCCTCCAAAAAGAGGAAACCAGTCTGGTGGTCCTTGGCCATAAATAAGCTATACAACAGAAGGAGGAAACTACTACATGATAGAGCAAAATTCCTAAAAGGAAAGGCATCACTGATCATTATTAGCAAGAAACTACGATCGCTCATAAAATCATCCAAGGAATCTAAAGATAACCACAAAGCCTTCTTTAGCTATATCAAACATTTAGGTGGCAACTTTCAGATATGCTCTGAGCTACTGCAAAATGGCAAAAAATACACTGAACCAACTGACATTGCCAATATTCTGGCGGACAAGTTTAGTGCAAACTTCACCCCCCACACCCAAAAGTGCCTGTGTCCATCCCAGAAGAATGCAAAGCCCCAGACATCATGGACATGCAGGTAAAAACAGCCCTCTCCAAAGCTAGGAACACAACATCAATGGGACTGGATGGTGTCCCAGGCTGTGTCTTACACGAGTTCCAAAAGGAACTAAACCCTCACCTAAATTCACCGTTCAGACTCAGCCTTACCACAGGCTATGTACCCAAAGAATGGTGTACAGCAACAGTCATCCTGCTCCACAAAGGTGGTGCCACAACAGAACCTGGGAACTATCACCCTCTAAGCCTGACCAGCCTGGTCTGCAAAGCTATGGAGCGAATTATCATGGAACTCATAAACAGAGACATTGGGAACCTCCAGACACTGGACCCTACCCAATTTGGCTTTGTTAAAGGCAGATCCTGCCTCCTAAACCGAGTTGACTTTTTTGAAACAGTTACCAAATCCGTAGATGAAGGGAAGCTAGTCCACACAGCCTACCTGGACCTCACTAAGGCCTTCAACACCATTCCCCACTCTGGCATCATAGACAAGCTTACCAGCTTGAACATTAACCCCTATATCATGAGATGGGTAGCCAACCAGCTCACGGATAGAACACACATGGTCAGAGTTGCAGGTGCCGTGTCCGACTCTAAACCAGTCACAAGTGGCATCACACAGGTCTCGGGCCTGGGACCCCTTCTGTTCAGTATATACTTCTCTGAGGTACAGGCAAGCATGGGAGGACTATGGCTGACCAAGTTCATAGGTTAGTACTAGGCTAACTACCCTTGTGGGCCATTTCAAGCCTAGCCAATTACCCCATGTGAGAATCAAACTCTGCACCTTGTGTCTGTAAGGTAAACACCTTAACCATTATGCCATCCTCCCACCTGATGGCCCACAGATGACTGCAAACTGGGGGCCATAATTGACTCTCTGGCTGACACAGCCATCCTCCAGAAGGGTCTTACAGAGACAGATACCTGGTGTCAAAACCATGGCCTCAAGCTGAATGCCAAAAAATGCATATTCATCCCCTCTGGAAAAAACAAAGTGCCCACAAATTACCACATAGGTGGTAATCCACTAGGTACGGAAAATGTAATTAGGGACCTGGGGACCCAGGTAGATAGTAACCTCTCCTTTGATAATCACATTGCCAAAGTGGTCAGATATTCCTTCTATGTAGCCCACCTAATCACGAAAGGGTTCACCTCTAGATCAAGAGAGGTGATTGTGCCCCTCTACTCATCACTCATTAGGCCCATAATAGAGTACAATGCCCCATTTGGTATGTACCTTAATTGGCACATGCAACAGCTGGTAAGACCACAGAAGTACCTCACCAAGAGGATCATGGTCCTCAAAGAGATGCCCTATGCAGCTCGACTAAAGAAACTCCAGCTCTTCTTGGTTGCTTACTGCCTGCTCAGCGGTGATCTATGCCTGATGTATAAGGCCATGTCCAACTCGGAATTAATGGACATGCTCCACCTCAAGAAAAACAAATCTCTTAGAGCTGCACACTCCAGTGAATTAAACCTCAGCAAAGCAATAAACAGGATGTACTGGAGGGATAGATTCCTGTCCCAGAGACTTCCCTCACTCTGGAATAGAATCCCAGTTGATGTTAGGTAGAACCCCTCGCAGACTCTCTTCAAGAAGAATCTTGACGAGTGTATGGGAAATTGTAAATTTACCCCTGGGATCACTTCAGTGGTCCTGCTAGACAGAGGCCCAGGAAACTAATTTAAAAGGGAGGCAAAAGCCAACACATTCTGGCTAGGCTTATAAATGCCCTTGGCCAGATAACCTAGTACCTACCTATGAACCTATGAACCTACACACTCTAGGGACCTAAACCTTGTCACCACAATAAACAGAACATGCCGGAGGGATAGATTCATGTCCCAGAGACTTCACATACTCCAGAATAAACTACCTATCTATATCAAAGAAAGCTCCTCATTAGCACTCTTCAAGAAAAATATTGATGATTGGATGGGAAATAGGAAATTCACCCTGGGGATCACTTCTGTGTCTCTGCTCGACAGTGGCACAGGTAAGTAAATTTCTTGGGTGGCAAAAGCCAGGGTACCTTTTTGGCTGGGCTTGTATAGGCCCCAGGGCCGATAGCCTAGTACCTACCTGTGAACCTATGAACCTTTGAGCCTTGCCTAAAAAAGGTAATATGGGAACAGCAAGAGCCTTGGCCAGTATTCAGAAGCACAGGGGTGACAGGTGCAAACCATCTGTAGCGAAGCAACAAGGCTTGTCTATCATGTTATCACAGGCAGACAGAGACTGGATCCCCTTTAAATGACACCAGAAGCTCAGCCAATTGTTGAAGTTTATCATCTTTCTGTTATATTGCAGTATCATGTAGGTGAAGGTAAGATGCTACTCAAGGTTTGACCCTGTGTGTGCCAGCATGTGGTGCATCAACCCATATATGATATGGTCAATGCCTATGCATAAAATACACTCACAATACACCTAGTATGATAAGCCTGCTGAGGTTAGCAAATGTGAAAAAAACCTTTGTGCAGACTGTCAGCAAGTAATGTCTGTATTACACCCTGTAACACCTTATTGCTTGCTGAAGTGTAAAGACGTACTTAGTTTGGATTAAGAACACCGCACTTGCCAACTGTGTGTGTGTGGGTGTGTGTGTGTGTGCGTGTGTGTGCGTGTGTGTGTGTGTGTGTGAGTCTGTCTCTCCCTGGGGAGAGAGCAACCTTTTTGGAGACTACCCACACTCTTTAAAAGTGGTATACTCATCTTTGTCAAGTCTCATAATGTCACCATCCTACAAATATATCTGTGGAAAGGTGAAATGCCCATAATGTGTATAGTGTGTTGTATAAATGTGTACTGCTGTAGTATCATTAGATAGAGGTTGGAATCCTGCACTTGCCAACTGTGTGTGTGTCTCCCTGGGGAGGAGCAGCCTTTTTGGAGACTACTCAAACACCTTAAAAGTGGTATACTCATCTTTGTCAAGTCTCATGATGTCACCATCCTACAAATATACCTGTGGAAAGATGCAATCCCAGTAATGTGTATAGCGTGTCATGTAAATGTGTACTGCTGTAATATCATAATGTAGTTAGGTAGGGGTTTGAATCCTGCACTTGTCAACTGTGTGTGTGACTCCCTGGGGAGGCGTAACCTTTTTGGAAACTACTCAAACACCTTAAAAGTAGTATACTCATCTTTGTCAAGTCTCATGATGTCACCATCCTACAAATATACCTGTGGAAACGTGAAATCCTACTAATGTGTATAGTGCATCGTGTAAATGCATCCTGCTTTAGTATCATAATGTAGTTAGGTAGGGGTTTGAATCTTGCATTTGCCAACTGTGTGTGTGTGTGTGTGTGTTTCCCTGGGGAGGAGCAACCTTTTTGGAGACTACTCAAACACCTTAAAAGTGGTATACTCATCTTTGTCAAGTCTCATGATGTCACCATCCTACAAATATACCTGTGGAAAGGTGAATTCCCAGTAATGTATATAGTGAGTTGTGTAAATTCCTGCTGCTGCATTATCATAATGTAGTTAGGAAAGAGTTTGAATCTCGCATTTGCTGACTGTGTGTGGCACCATTGGCCAATGTGGAATGGGTTTTGATTTTTCTGGTGTATGAAATATCACAATGACAACTGTATGTGCATTACACATGTAAGGTAGCTGTGGGGCAAATCCATATACATACATGTGACCTCAAGTATTTCATAGGTGGGTACTCTGCTTTCTCCATGAATACATGTGTTGTCTTTGCCAGAGCATGCTGGCACTTTCCAGACCTTAGGTCACTTCTGTATGCTTGTGACAAGCTTAGCCACTGCAGTGATCCCTGGGATATGTCTTCCATTTCACATCCACTCATCGCAGTTTCTATTGAAGAGTGTGAGTGAGGGTTTATGCTTGAGGTATATTTGAAACCTGTTCCAAAGCAAGCAAAGTCTGGCAAAGATGACTAATCATTATAGGTGTGCAACAACCTCTGTGGATCTGCATGCAAACCCTTTATTGCTTATGTGCTCCACAGAGGGATTTCCAAAACCCTTTGGTAATGTGATTATCAAAGGAGAGATGACTTAACACATGGCTCTATGTATACATTAGTACCTGTTCCACATTTTGGGGGCTACTACCTATGTGATACTCTGTGAATACTTTGTTTTCTAAAAGTGGATAACTATGCTTTCTTTGGTTTATAGCTTTACAGCATGAGTTTGACACCAGGTATCTGTCTGTATGATACCCTTTTGGAGGATGTGTTTGTCATCTGGAGAATAAAGTATAGCCCACAGTATGCACTGTCATCAAATGTGGACAGACATATCCCTACTGTGTTTGCTTGTACCTAAGAAAGCTATATGCCAAACGGGAGTGGTCCCAGGACTGAGTGCAGGTGAATACCACTTGTTACTGGTATAGAATAGTACATGGAGGCTGCAAATGTTACTGTGTGTCCTACATCTGTGCGTCAGTTGTCAAGCAATCATCTAACAATCGTTTATGGTCAGTCTGTTGAGGTTAAGTATAATACCAGTATGTGGGATGGGAATGAATTGTTGGTGAGCTATAGCTTGGCTGCGTTGACCTCCCCTCCCTCACCTATAGCCTTGTTGACTGGCTTGAAGTCTTCTAGGTGTAGGAGCCATGATCTGGCCTTTAGAGAACCTAAGTGGGTATGGTGCAGTGTTTTCAGGTTCATAATGTCTCTGTTAATGAGTTCCATAATGCTGTGCTCCATAGCCTTCCAGATAACATTGGTCTGGCTTATAGGGTGAGAGTTTCCAGGACCTGTTGTAGTTCTACCCTTAATCAATTTATGTAAACATTTGCACTGGGTGTGACAAGGGTGGGCAGGTTTAAGAATAGGTATATTAGAGGGTCAGGCCAAGTTTGAAGGTTAGTAGACCATGCCAGATAGGCAGGGTTAAGTTGGTTTGTACATGTGCTGAGGAGGGATGCAGAGTATATTGTGAAATAGATGCTAAGGATGAAGCCACCAGGTAATAGGAAAAGAGGAATGCCTAAGATGAGGTTTAAGGCTGTGGTGAGAGAGGACATGCAGGTGGATGGTGTGATAGTGCAAGATACCGAGGGCAGGAAGAAATGATGTACTGTGGCGACCCCTAATGGGAGCATCCGAAAGGAGAAGAAGAAGACATTGTATCTCAACCCTTGTGGACTGAGAACACCATTACTGTGTGTCATTCCACAAGACTGCAACCTGTATAGAGGCTGCATCTGGACAGAGCGTTTAGGTGAGTGGTGACTTCATATGTCAGCTTGTGTATGACACAGCCAGGGACACTGTCCAGTACCATTGCCACTGTGGTGTGTACTTTGTTAAAGAGATGTTTTAACTAGAGTGTCTGTGAATCATCAGGTTTTACATTCTTCAGGTCTGGAAATGTAGCCCTTGTGTAATGACAGGGTGATGAAATCCGCATTCAAACTGTCTGACAAGGAATTGGTAATGTCAGTCAGATAAGTGTACTTTGTGACCATTTACATTAACTGTGACTCGATCTGAGATTTCCCCTGTAGATTATGAACAACACTGAAGAAAGCTTTAGTGTTGTCTTTGGAATCCTTGCCATTTTGCATTTTGAAGCTTGCCTTGTATGTTTATTGAGGGATTGTATTTTCCCAATGATACTGACCAGAGAGGTTATCCCTTCTTGGTATGTAACTCTTTTTTGATACAACTTCACACCTTCTATTATATATTTAGTTTATGGCAGGGGTCCATGACACTAATGCACTTTTACTGTATAAGTGAGAATTTCTTGTGTTTGTGATAGCACGGTCCATGCAACCCTGTAGGTGAACAGTGTGCATTAATAAAGGATTATGCAGCTGGGACAGTGATAACCTTAGTAATGCAAACCAATGACAGATAGCAACAACAGCATCACCCACATGACAGTGTCAACCTGTGCACCTGTGCTATACACATACAAATGTGTACTCAAGTTCCAAAATGTGTGCAGTACAATGCATACTGGCCACCAATACAAAGTATGGAGTGTTAACAGTGGCCAATACAGGGCATGTCACCCTGCCCATGTGTCCAATATGCACGTATATGCAGACAGTGCACCTCCGCCATGTTCACAAATGTACACCTGCAGATCTGTGCTGCACACACCCCACACTTACTGTCCACCGTACAACACATGCTGACACAACTACACACATCAGCCAAGTGGCACATGGGCAAACAAAACACAATTGGAATAAACACTGGTGGAAACAATACAAAATTGCTAATTACAGCTTTAATGCATCATACCTGCTCAGCTACACCTTCAGGGATATCATTACACTTTACTGCTGACAACATGCTACACACTCAATCATTGCTATACTTTATTAAAGTCACCCTGTGCATCAGCACCATGTTAGCCTGTTCCTGCATCAATGTTACAGATGACAGGAGGTGGCACAGTTTTCATTATATGCACAGGGTGTGTTGTTGGTTTGCCAGAGGCCTACACTGAGCCATACAATCGACATGTGTGTGTAAGTGTGTGTGTGAGGGCCATGAGCACTGTTATGGGCCAATGTTGATGTAATGTGTGTGGGTATGTGTTTGCCCTAGGTTTCTGGTTTATGTGTGTGTGCCTGCATGCACACAGTTCCACCATGTGGCTGTCATATACGGGGATTTGTGAGACAGCTACAGACTGCACCTGGCAGGCTTTAGAGATCAGCATCCCTGGCCACAGATATGGAACCTGTGCCTGGCAGGGGTGCTACAGACAGTATCAGGTTCTAATCCAGACTGGGTACTATCCAAAGAGGTTGACATATGTCTACTGGATCCAGGTCTCTGCTGGGACTGGCCAGAGTCACATGCACGTGGTCTTCTAGGACGGTCTATAGACAGCCCCCCCAACATTGCTGGGGCTGGTACTGGCACTACGGGAGCGGCTGTGACTTGCTGGACGTCCACAGTGACCTCCAGCTGCTGATGTTACTGGCATACATCCACGTCGATGTCTCAACCATCCCGCACTGTTCTGACACAAGGACATGACATTGTGGAGGACATCCAATGTCTCACCCCAACGTCTATCAATGACCTCGGTGTAATTACGTATGGCACCTACTAGGTCATGGATACTGTCATTTACAGAGGTGTTATGAGCCCTCTGTTCCCTTAGTCCCTGTCTGGTGTACCACTCCATTCGAGTCTGTGCCTCCATGACAGCCTGGAACATGTGTGTGGTAGAAAGAGGTGTGACACATCTGCCAGGGGCATGATGACCAGCAGTGCTCTGACGAGAACCCCTGGGCATCTGTCTATGTGGTACCATTCCAGACATCTGGCTGTGGCTGCTATGTCCTGATACATGTGCCATAGATACCACACTGTCCTGGCCAGTGCCAACCGTACACTGTCCCTCAGCTAAGGGCAATGGTGATGATGGATGTACAGGCAGTATGACTGTGTGCATGGATGGGGTGGAGACTTGTGCACTGTCAATTGGTGGCCCAACAACAGACCCTGACAAACCTGCCTGTGCCTCAACACACCTATCCTCATGATCACTGTCTGTCTCAGTGACATCAGGTTCCCTGCTGTACTGAACCAGCCCCACCTCGGCACCTGTGAGAGGAAAACAGGAATCACACTTTAAGACCTGAACATGATGTCAGACCACTTGCACACATGCACACATGCACACATGTGCACATGCACACATGCACACATGCGCACATGCACACACAAAAATACACTCCTCCCTAAAGCAGACACACACAACACCAGCAATCTCAGAACATACACAATAGCATGTGATGGTGGGGTACAGTATCACAAGCAAAACAGTCATATCACACATGTCAGCATGCAGAACATGTGTTTCTCAACAGCATGCAGTGCAAGTGTAGACAATCCTTGTTACTAACAGTATACATGACTTTGATGCATGTGTTTTGTTATTAGGTGATGGGCCTCCCCCTGGAACACAATGCATACATGGACACAACATTGCTGTGCAGGTATTCAAAACTCTGTAATGTACTGTGCACCATAGCAGACAGGTGTACATACCATGGCTGGATGTGTATCTGTGTGTCAGATAGGTATCCAATGTTGATTACAGCCTCTGTGTCTTTAGCAAATAATTGTAGACACATTTTTAGCAAATGCATGATGAGTATTCACACAACATCATCAGTGGTGCATGGATAATTGATGGAATACCATTCGGCCACATACCCAATGTACGGAACTTATGGTGAGTGTAGATCATATTGTGGACATGCCAGTGTGATCCATGACATGGCATGCTAAAACACAACTGCAAATTTAAACACTACACATACCCAATGTGTGTCATATGACCTAGCCACTCAATAGCATCACAAGACATATATGTGTCAGTTGTGCAAATGGTGATTGGTATGCATATTGTTTAGAGGTGCATATGTGTGCACACATGCAACATTAAGGTGTATAGCAATGAAAGCTATGTGTAGTACTGTGGTTACAATAACTGGATGGGGTATAGTACCATAGGCCATCATCATGAAGCATCATGTGGTCACTCAAGGCTACAAATGTTTCCCAAACCAGTAGTACTCATGCTGTACTGGAACTGAACTACCTTGGCTACATTCACCATTTCACAACCAGTTGTTACATGAGTTTGTAAGGAGGCCGATAAGGAGCATTCACTGACATGAATGTGTAGTGTATTGCAGAGTGTTTAAATGCCCCATGGTAGGCCTCTACCCCTCAGGTATATTATGTGTAATGTGTGGATGAGATTTTGGATACTAGAGTGTGTCTTTACAGAGGGTTTGGGAATCCTTTATGTGTAGATGTTAAAATGCTCTGTGTATGACATAGATGTGTATGTTATGTGCATGTTGAGTATCAACTGTGCCTATTCAATGGTCACTACAGTCTAGCCACATTTGTTTGAGATGGTCTGGGTACTGCATGTGTTTGAGGCAGCTGATCACATTAGTGAGATGTGTGTGGTCTTACACCAAACATGCACAGCATGCATTATGGGTAGGTGTGTTACATGTGTACATGGCCTACACCTTAACTATGACATGCACTTTTTATTTACAATAATAAATGTAGAACACACTCACCAGCATCTGTCCGCTGCCTTGATGTCACCCCAGAGGGGCCTACATAGAGATGAGACAGTTTGCTAGTGGCCACAACTGTGGCATTGCTACTGTGTGTTTGCAGTCTTACAGTACAACAACAGTTTACATTCACAGGGCTACCGATTATGTTCCAAATGATCAGTATTGCACAACAACAGGCTCCACATCTTTTAACTACACACTCCACATCTCACATATGCATGATCTACCAATACAGATAATAGTAGTCTACAGATATGCCATGTTACCTGCATGCTCCATGTGTGCTTGCTGGGTGGCTCCAACCTCAATCATGGTGTATGTCTGCTGCTGTTGTTGTTGTTGGGCAGGTGCCACCAGGCTCAGGAGCAGCTCCTCCACTCTGGTGAGGGGGGGATGGATATTAACACCACCTCCTGTTGCAAGCTGTTGTTTCCGCACATCAGCAGCACGCTGACGGACATGTCTGAGAAGATCACTGCAGTGGTGGCGTACCTACTCATATGTCTGGTTATGCAGGCCTACTTCATTTACCCTGCGGACAACATCTTGCCACATTGCAGTATGCTCCTGCTGGTCCTGGCTGGTTCGTGAAAACATGAGACTATAGTGCTGAATCATACTGGTAGTAATTATGTCATCTTCAGCACTATTGTAAGTGGGGTTTCTGCGATGTGCCATGATCCCTGAAAGACATAAATACTAAAATATGTCTGAGAAAGTCATATGGCTCATTTAACATTATACAGTACAGAGATCACTGAACTGCCATATATAGCAACCTATTAGTTAACTGAGAGTGAAACACTTTAGCTGCCACTTATCACTGCTCACCCCACAACTGCTTGGAAATGCCTGGCTCACTCTCAGTCTAATGAACCATGTTCTGCACAGCAACAAAATAAAATCACTATATAAGACTATACAAGAGTACCTGGCACACTGTATGCAACACGATGCACCACCTAGCCACAGCAGATATACATCAAGCTGATGTATAAAAAAATATATCATCCATCACAATGAGTGTAAGGTCCAGTAAATGTATTACTATTATACAACACAACTTGTTAATGGCAAACCCATGTCCAAAATATGTGCACAATTGGGAATATAGGTTGCATACTGCTGTAGTACACTATGAATGTTGCTAGATACGCAGTTATATGTTTTACCACACATATGTCAAAGAACATGTTACAGACATACCCACACACATCAGACATAATTACAGGGCACAAAGGTATGACAACCCAGTGTGTACTATACAGTACTGTGTGTCAGCACTTACACAACCTTAATCTTGAGAAATGTAATCTGTGATGAATTCAGGGACCACACAAAACAGTGGATGCAAGCAATTTGGACATACACCATACTTTGCTGTACAGGCCGAGATCTTCAAGTAATACTACAGTACACACAGGATTTGGATTCAACATCAGTACCAATCAATAATCATAGATGTAGTGCTTTAGTCTCCAATGACACACCCTAGTTAAAACCAAGGGAATTAATCACACTGTATGCACCAGCACTTTTTCTGCCTAGCAACAGAATACACAGCTTTTGCTAGTATCAAAGCAAGGACCCATAATACCATGACATAAACAGTTTCCCACTAAGCTATCCCACAGATACATATCTTTGATGTATTCACAAACACATTGACCATCACAGTCAGTTAATAGTACAGAGAATCTATTGCAACAAGTAGATGCAGGTGTGTATGAGTATATATATATATATATATATATATATATATATATATATATATATATTTATATACATATACACATCCATTGGTGTACATATACATATATATGTAGGTACATATACATTTCACCTTTCATAGTGAGAATATCAATTATACAAAGGATGTGAGGTGTACAGTAATATAATAAAACCGCACAGTCTTGCGATAAATGCATTGAAGGTGTTCACATCCCAGGTAGCTTTAGCAGGCCTCACTGGCTTCAACATTGCAAACTGAACAAACCATCCACAGTGTTTAACCACCACATGTCATATACCAACACTGTATGCTGTCTTGTTTGTCACACACTAAAACCTACATACAAATATGCGCATACTAACCTTCACCAACATATATATCTCCACCCTTCACAAACAGTTGCAATATGTCCCCTGCTCTATGCACATATACAGATGTGAATATATATGACACATATATAGGTTCATAGGTTCATAGGTTCATACTAGGCTATCTGCCCTAGGGCATTTATAAGCCTAGCCAGAATGTGTTTGGCTTTCGCCACCCATTTTAAATTTATTTTGCTATGCCCTTTTTCGAGGTTAGTATACTATGCCTCTATCTAACAGTGACACAGAAGTGATACCCAGGGTAAACCTACGATCTCCCATCCACTCATCAAGATTCCTCTTGAAGAGAGTCAATGAGGGACTCTGCCTAACCTGGACTGGGATTTTATTCCAGAGTGAAGGGAGCCTCTGGGTTATGAATCTGTCCCTCCAGCATGTTCTATTTATTTCAGTGCTGAGGTTCAAGTCTCTCAAGCGCGTAGCTTGATGGGATTTGGATTTTCTGAGGTGCAGCATGTCCATTAATTCCGGGTTGGACATGGCTTTATACATCAGGCACAGATCGCCTCTGAACAGGCGGTATGCCACTGAGTAGAGCTGGAGTTTCTTTAACCGGGCAGTATATGGCATCTGTTTGAGCCCTTTGATCCTCTTGGTGAGGTACTTTTGGGGTCTTTCCAGTTGCTGCAGGTGTCTGGTAAGGTACATCCCAGAAGGGGCATTGTACTCAATTATGGGCCTGATGAGGGATGAGTAAAGAGGCACGATGACCTCCCCTGATCTAGATGTGAATCCCTTCATGATTAGGTGGGCTATATAAAATGTTTTCTAACCACTTTGGCCACGTGGTTGTCAAATGAGAGATTGCTATCAACTTGGGTCCCCAGGTCCCTAATTACTTCTTCTGTACTTAATGGATTTCCACCTATGTGGTAATTTGTGGGCACTTTGTTTTGCCAAAGGGGATGACTATACACTTTTGGCATTTAGCTTGAGGCCATGGCACTGGCACCAGTTGTCTGTTTCTATGAGGCCCTTTTGGAGGATGCTTGTGTCGGCTGGAGAGTCGATTATGGCACCCAGTTTGCAGTCATCTGCGAACTTGGTCAGCCACAGTCATTCCGTGTTGGCCTGTACCTCCGAAATATATACCGAACAAGAGAGGTCCCAGGACTGAGCCTTGTGGGACACCACTTGTAACTGGTTTGGAGTCTGACATGGCTCCAGCAATTCTAACCATGTGGGTTCTGTCCTTGAGCCAGTTTGCAATCCATCTAGTGACATAGGGGTTTATATTTAAGCTGGTGAGCTTATCTATAATGCCAGTGGGGTATTGTATCGAAGGCTTTTGCGAGGTCCAGGTAGGCTGTGTGGACCACCTTCCCTCGTCAATGGCCTTGGTGACTGTTTCAAAGAAATCAACCAGGTTTAAGAGGCAGGATCTGCCCTTAACAAAGCTGAACTGGGTAGGATCCAGTGTTTGTAGGTCCCCAATATCTTTATTTATGAGGTCCATGATGATCCTTTCCATAGCTTTGCAGACCAAGATAGTCAGGCTTATGGGGCGATAGTTTCCAGGATCCGTTGAGGCACCACCTTTATGGAGAGGGACCACTGTTGCTGTACGCCACTCTTTGGGCACATATCCTGTAGTAAGGCTGAGATTGAACAGTAGTTTTATGTTTGGGTTGAGCTCTTCTTTGAGTTCATGTAGGACGCAGCCCAGGACACCATCTGGTCCCATTGATGCTGTGTTTTTTGCTTTGCAGAGGGCGGCTCTTACCTGAGCATCTGAGATGTCAGGGGGGCAGCACTCTGCTGGGATATATTTGCCCTTTTGGTGGGGAGGGAGTTTGCTGAACCTGTCAGCTAGGATGTTGGCAATGTCTGTGGGTTCGGTGTATTTTTGTCATTTTGGACTAATTCTGAGCATATCTGGGAATTACCACCCAGGTTCCTAACATAACTAAAGAAAGCCTTGTGATTATCCTTAGTGTCCTGTGCAATTTTTCTCTCCATGCTTGCCTTAGACAATTTTATGTGTGCCCGTAGTTTTTTGCTAATACTGATCAGTGATGCCTTCCCTTTTTGGGATTTTGCTTTATCATTTAGAAGCTTCCTCCTTCTATTGTATAGTTTGTTTATGGCTGGGGTCCACCAGACAGGACGTCTGCCTTTGGAGGATTGGGTCTTGGTTTTATTTGGGATCGCATGATCCATGCATTCCTGAAGGTGTTCATAGAATGCGTTTATAAAGGATTCTGCAGTCTGGGCCGTATTTTCCACAGGCCCGGGGGCTTTGAAGGATTCCAGCTCAGTTTTGAGGAGTGTAAAATTTGCTTTAGAGAAGTTTTTCACTGTGGTTTTCTGGGCAGGGGGTGGGGTCGGGATGCGAATATCCAGTGAGATTAGTTTATGGTCTGATCTTACCAGTGAGGGATACACTTCTGGTCTGGAGCATAGAGTCCCCATGTTGGTGATGATCAGGTCCAGTATGTTTTCCCCTCTTGTGGGAGTGGTAACAAGTTGTTCCATAGCATTTGAGTTTATAAATTCTAGGAACCTTTGGGCTAGGGTGTTGGAGCTAGAGTAATGCTCCCAGTCTATGTTTGGGTAGTTGAAGTCGCCCAATATAATGGTGTTTGGAGAGACCTTCATATTTTCCAGTGTTCTCAGGAAGGCCGAGTGGGGTTCGGGTTTGGGAGGGTGGTCTGTAGCAGGCTATAAACTGGAAGGCAGTTTTACCCACTGTTAGTTGCACATGGATAGTCTCTGATGCTTCGTGCTTTGCCACCAACCTGGAGGTGTGGGTATCTTTGATGAATATCGATACTCCCCCTCCTTTTGTGGTTCGGTCCAAGTTTTGGGCGAAAAGCATGGTATGAGGTATAACCTGGTAGTGATGGGGTGCTCTCGGAGCCCTGAACCAGGTTTCTGTTACTGCACAGATATCGATGTTCTCCATGCTAAGGAGAGTTTTGAGTGCGTGCATCTTGAGGTTTAGACTTCTGGCGTTGAGCAGCATTACTCTTAGTTTCTTATCCCTTGTGATACCTATGGAGGTGGGTTTGTCTTTTGAGCCTTGCCTAAAAAGGCACTATGGGGTAGCAAGAGCCTTTGCCAATATCCAAAGCCCAGGGTGACAGGTGCAAGCCGTCCCTAGCGAAGCATCGTGGCTTGTCGAGCATATCATCCCAAGCTGACAGGCATTGGATCCCCTTTGAATGACACCAGTACTTAAGCCAATTGTTGAAATTGATCATCTTGTCTTCATATTGTGGCATCATTCTTGGTGAGGGTAAGATGCTACTCAAGGTCAGGGTCATACCGGCCTGGACTACATGCTCAGAGAGCTCCTTTATGTCTCTTTTCATGTAGTCCAGGGAGGTACGTCTCAGGTCATTCACACCAGCATGGACAATGACTGAGTCATATTTGTACTTGCCTTGGAGTGACCTGAGTGCTTGTGTTATGTGGAGGATCCTAGCACCCGACAGGCTGCTCACCGTGACCCTCTCCTTGTTCAGCCTGGTGAGCGGGACGTCAGTGTGCCTGACGATAGAGTCACCTATTACAAGTGTATCAGGTGTGTTGTTTAGTCTTAAGGGCTGTGACTGTTTGGCACACTGGCTTTGTGAGATATGTGTTGCACGTGTTTTGTTTTGGGGTAGCGGCTGCTTGGGTGTCTGCTTTGGAGGTCTCTGCTGTTTCGGCAGATCTTTATTTAGAGCCTCCGAGTATGTTTTTGTGTGATTATGTGTTTGGTTTGCTGTCGTGGTAGGTCTATGTGAGACTGGAATTGTAGTGAGTATGGTTTCCTTCTCCTCCTGACTGGTTATGCCAGTACTGAGTTGAGAGAGCTTAGCCTCCAGTTTGGCTATATGGTTGCATCTCTCACATGTGTTGGAATTTGTTGGGAGGAGGAGAGGGTTGTCTGTGTACATGAGGCAGTTGTAACATTGCCTCAAGATTCCCAGATTCACCAGCTGGACCGGAGAGGAGACTGTCAGCTGACCTTTGGACATGCTAGAATAATATTGGGAATTCCTTAATAATTGAAAACCAGGGCCAGTGGGGAGTGAGGGTGTAGTGCTTTTAATTTTTAGTGCTGACTTATATAATTGCTTTAGTGAGCAAGTGCCAGGTAACTTAAGTGCAATGTGTTACAGGTAACTTAAATGCAAAAACGACAAACAGTAACTTTCTTTCAAGTGAAACAAGGAAATAAGTACAGTAAGCAATGCAGATATCACTAGTGAGCCACAGAAGCTGAGAAGCGTATTAGGTGGAATTAGTGTTCCAGGGAAATAACAAGCAAACAAACAACAAGCATATAAACAAAGCTATATTCAGCAGGCCTGGATCTAGTCTATGCTACAGCAAACAAGGTGTACCAATTTCCGTAAGATACAGTTCAAATATTCAGGCACTATTAACCTTTAACCAGAAATTCCCAGCTCAGAAGGGCAGAGTCCAGCCTCTTCTCCCACAAGAGTGCAGACCACAAACCTTCTTAATGTAAAATAACTGTCCTGAAGCCCAAGTGCCTAAACCAGAACTAATACACTTTAAGAATAACAGACACTGGGCTCTCAATCAGCAGTTCCCAACTTAGAAGGATGAAAGCTACCTGTCCTGCCACCACAGTGCATGCCACAAACCTTCCTAATGTAAAACAACTGGTCTGAAGCCCAAGTGCTTAATCCAAAGACTTAGAATGACAGCTAAACTTTAATCAAGTTACTACCAAGCAGTAATAAATACAATTGAATACTTTAGAGAATGCCTGGATTAGTGCTCAAGTTACACAAACAAAGCTATATCCAGCAGGCCCGAATCCAGTCTATGCCACAGCAAACAAGGCGCACCAACTTCAGTAAGAAGCAGTTCAGATATGCATGCACTATAAGCCTTCAATCAGAAATTCCCAGCTCAGAAGGGCAGAGTCCAGCCTCTCCTCCCACAAGAGTGCAGACCACGAACCCTCTTAATGTAAAATAACTGGCCTGAAAGCCTAAGTGCTTAAACCAGAATTAATACACTTTTAGAATAACAGACACTGAGCCCTCAATCAGCAGTTCCCAACCTAGAAGGATGTAAGCTACCTGTTCTGCCACTACAGTGCAGACCACAAACCCTCTCAGTGCAAAACAATTGGTCCGAAGCCCAAGTGTTTAAACCAGAAGGCTTAGAATGAGTTACACCAAGCAGTAATAAATACAATTGAGTACTTTTAAGATGATGCAAAAGTAAAAAAAGTAGGTAGAAACACAAGTACAGTAAAAGCAGATGAAAATTTTTTTTTTTCTGAACAAGTGCTGAGATCAAAGAAACAGATTTGAGTGCTGAAACTAAAAAACTGGCTAGTTATAGGGAAAAAAACTAAGCTAGAAGGCTTCCCTCCAACACAGAAGGGCTTGGGGGCTCAAAAGCCTACAAATAGTCTATACCACTTAACAGGAAAGGCAGGAAATAAGCTTAATTTTTTTTTTCTGTTTCCCAGATGCTCTCTTTGTACACAGTAAGAGTGCCTGAAATCAGAATATGATCTCACTGCACTCAGTTGAGTGAGCAAATGAGATGGGCCCAGAAGGAGTATCCAAACACAAATTTACAAGAGGGGCGGGCAGCTGCAAGGCCACTAAGATTAACACCAAAACAAAAACAGGCAGGGTGGGTGGGACAAACTGAAGAGCAGAGTGAAAACTTCCAGTTCAGCTAAATATTCCTTCCACCCAGTTAAAATCAATTTAAATACTGTATTTTTTTGAAAAAAAAAGCAGATAAAGGTACTTAAATTCTCTTATACGTCCAGTTGAATATAGCAAATTCTTAGCCAGCCAAAGCTGAGGTTTTTAAGCAGAAAATATTTCACACTGTACCACTTAAATAGGCAAGGACAGGAAATCAAAGAATGTGGCTACCCCCACACCTGCAATTACTAACAAATAATAAAATTCAAGCAGCACTAACTGAAGAGCAGAGTGAAAACTTCCAGTTCAGCTAAATATTCCTTCCACACAGTTAAAATCAATTTAAATACTGTATTTTTTTGAAAAAAAAAAAGCAGATAAAGGTACTTAAATTCTCTTATACGTCCAGTTGAATATAGCAAATTCTTAGCCAGCCAAAGCTGAGGTTTTTAAGCAGAAAATATTTCACACTGTACCACTTAAATAGGCAAGGACAGGAAATCAAAGTGTCCAAGATGCAGATGTTACTGCTACATATTTTGAGAGTTGCTCATACACACTACTGCTAAGATGGTACACTGACAGCTCTACTTTCATATAATTATCTAGATATGTTCAGGTGAAAGTATCAGTTATATGTTAACAGCTCCCTACATTTCTGGCAGCACACTGACATTTCTGGGGAGCAAAATACCAAGCTACTCATGTGCCAGATTAACCTGTACATGCTGGGCATGAACCAACAGTTGATGGCAGTAAATATGCATAAAAGCTACTGGCACTCCCTTCATCCACATTATATGGGCCTACCCAAGTGTGGGTTAACACTGCTTTATACAACCATACTATTTTTAAAATGCAACAGTACAACAACATATAGGACATATGTCCCAACAAATGTGTTGAGATTAGACATACTGATTGAGGTGTGGAATTGCATTTTTTATGCACATACAGTAGGGTGGAAAAGGATAGCTCAATTAACAACTTATATATCCTTCTAGTTTTCACTACATTCCTATTAACTGCAGTTATATGTCCCTTACATGTATTATTACACTACCCAATGTCCTTATATTGTGCAATTGGATTTTGCTAGATCATTATATATATGAGCTGTATCTTACATACAAAGTGTCCAAGATGCAGATGTTACTGCTACATATTTTGCGAGTTGCTCACACACACTACTGCTAAGATGGTACACTGACAGCTCTACTTTCATATAATTATCTAGATATGTTCAGGTGAAAGTATCAGTTATATGTTAACAGCTCCCTACATTTCTGGCAGCACACTGACATTTCTGGGGAGCAAAATACCAAGCTACTCATGTGCCAGATGTGCTGGGCATGAACCAACAGTTGATGGCAGTAAATATGCATAAAAGCTACTGGCACTCCCTTCATCCACGTTATATGGGCCTACCCAAGTGTGGGTTAACACTGCTTAATACAACCGTACTATTTTTAAAATGCAACAGTACAACATATAAAAAAAATGACACAGACACACTCCAGAAATTATACATTTATTAAAGGATTATTACACCTTTATTTATTGGGTTAAAACACTTTTTGAAGGCTCTCTCATTTATTTTATATAACAGTACATGCAGAATAATTACTAACCTGCCTGATGATGCAGTCTTTGCAACCTATCTTCATGGGCTTGCTGATTCATAGCCCGGACACCTACAGCTGTGAAGTAAATGCAGTGATATTGAGACATACCTATCCATAGTATAGACAAGCATAGCAATTCTTAACTACTTAATACAATGGCTACTTATTCAGTACTAGGGCATTAGGCATCACATGGGACTCCTGGATCCACTAGTCCAGTTCATCCTCCTTACATCGCTTCAGGCCAGAATAATGGTGCTTGACCTGCTCACCAGTCTGAGGAACACTAGTGGCACTGGTGAGATCACGAGCTAGACTATTCCAGGCCTCTGTTTTATATTGGGTGCCCTGGTACTGGCCCCGCAGGAGTCTTTCCTCATGATTGTGGACAAGGAGCCAAACCATTACTTTGGTCTCCTCAATGCCCCAGCGTTGCACTCGAAATCGAGTGCCTTCTCCAACACCAGCCATGCTGACTGCAGAAGGGAGCTACAACCAGTTATGGCAAGTATTCCTGCCTGTGGAGCTTAAATATGCCTCATTTCCTGCACTTATTTGTGATTGGCCAGTTTTGAAAAAAACTCAGCTGTAGGCACACCTGCTTAGCTGATGTTAGCAATGTTTAATATTCCTTTGATAGATATCTGTCTGTTGAAAGTGTATGGTTATGAAATGCTGTCATGGCTTAGTGGTTATGTACTGTGACTAGAATACACAGTATCGTGGGTTTGTGCCCTGTCACTGCTTTTTATTTTCCTACTGGCCGGACCTGAATGGTTAAGGTACAGTAAAGGAGGTATGGCTGTGTTTAGCCAACTTTGCCCGACTTTGCCCAACGTTGCTCGACGTTGCCCAATGTTGTGCTGGTTAGAGCGGTGTGCAACTACACACAAATACATTGTGCTTGTTAACGCGCTGCTCAGCTATGAGCAATTGGTTTTAAATATGCTAAATACTGCTAAAATGTGCTTAGCAGTGCTTTATATTGCTTAAAATAAGTTACTCATGCCTCAGAATGCATAACCATTTCACCTTTATATATATATATATATATATAATTCATTCACTACTACATATAACATTTGAATGCTTTTTACAAAACTTATACATGATAAATGTCAGGAAATATTTTTGTATACAGATTTCCAACACAAAATGGAATGTGTAGTAGTGGGACTCGAACCGGGAATGCCTCCTCTTTGTGCAAAGGCTCTAACCACTACGCTATCTGGCTTAATTTGCATATTTTTTTCTTATTATCCTCTTCAGTGTCTAAGCTGCTAACTGTAGCTAAGCAATGGGCAATCCCACGCAAACACGTGCAAATACGGGCAGCTATATCGGAAATAAAACAAAAACAAATTATTTTAATTTTTAAATTTGTACGAGGTTTAACATATGGGGGAGTGTAGTGTTACAATGTACACATGAATCGCTCATGTAACTCAACATTTTTTGGGTTTTGTCAGTGCAGGAGTGTGGATTTTTGGACTGCTCGGCAGTCCAACATGCCCCCTACACTCGTCCACGCTCCATGTAAGCTTTAGAGTTGGGGCAGCACACCCTCATTAATATGCATGGCACGCTGACATCATACACTTAGACTGGCATTACCGTGTAAGACTAATCTAGTCTTACATGGAACATTAGTAAATCTGGGGCATATCTTTGACAAGTCAACTCTTCATATGCAAAGGAAAATCTATACACTTGAAGATATTATCTAAATCATTTTTGTTCATTTTTCCAAGTATTATTCAACATCAGATTTATTGACCAATTGTCATTTCTTTGTATATGATTACTCCAACTACATTGAAGTTGTCTACTCTTACTAGTTCTTCTCTCTTAAGTCTGCATGTATTAATTTTTTTCCATTGTTTGGTGACCTTATACAATCTGGAATCTCCATGTTTCCCTCCCACAAGTGGCTAGAGAAATAAAATTAAAATTTCATAAGACAAATTTATTAGTTGTCAGAGTCTTTGTCTCCTTCATGCTAAAGTATGAAACAATTTTGTGTCTATATTGTTTAATCTTCATAAGCAGATATTTCAGACTGTCTTCATTTTCAGCCAGTAATGTGCTATCATCAATATAGCAAAGGTTGTCAATAATTCTTTCTTCAGGTTTACCCTCTTCATTTTCTTTATACAGTCCTGCTTCTCAGCCAATTTGTTCTGTATATAAGTCAAACAAGTATGGAAAAAATATGTGGCCTTGTCATTCTTTTTTCCAAATTCCAAACAATTCTTTTGCAACTTGTTTTGCTTGAGCTGTTGCTTTTTTTTCTTGATGTAAAGATTGTACCTCACTACTATAGTTTTATTGGTATATCAATGCTTCTTACTCTGATCTAGAATTTTTCATGGTTTACACAGTCAGAGGCCTTCCAATACTCAATGAGATACATGTAGATAGCATTGTGATACCAGCTTGCCTTTTCAATGATCTACCTTACATCTGCAGTACTGTCTCATATTCCTCACTGTTACACGAACCTTGCTTGTGTAGTTCGAATTTGCTATCATGTAGGGTCACATTATTAGTGCAGTTTCCTTTCATAGTATGTCAGATCATCAATCTTGAACATTGCTTTAAATACAAATCTTTTGTAGTCAGTCAGCCACTATGTTTTCCTCAAAATTGTCCAGCAGAGCCTTTTAACATGTACACCTGACAGCTGTAATACTTCAATAGGACTGCCATCAATGTCTGGTGCTTTGTCTATTGATAAACCTCTAAGTGCTTCTTTTACTTCTTCTTTCATAACCATCAATTTAGAATTGTAAGGTACAGGTTGAAATAGTTGATGATTTGTTTGCTTTATGTAGTACAATGTCTCAAAACTGTCCTTTTTCCTTTCAACGTAGCTCATTTAGTCTCTTTTAACTGTCCCGTTCAAGGCTAGAAGTTTGTCTTTAGTTCTCATAGTTTTGAGAAAGCCATTGTTGTTCCACTATGTTGTGATGGCATCTCATTGTTGTAGCTTTCTTTTTACCTAATCTTTAGGCACATTGGAAAATTTGTTTATGTTCCACAACTGCCTCACTAGCTTCTCTGGCTTTGCTTTATCTTCATTACTTTTCTTAAAAATATTCAAGGTCTCATCAGTCAACCATTTTGGGTATTTTTTCTTTGTCATTTTTTGCAAGTTTTTTTTCATTGTCTTGTAATGCAGCTTTATTCATGTTTCCTATAACACTTCTTGCATTCAGACATTTTTATCTGATGCAGTGAACTGAGTTTACAGAAAGTCTTTGAACCCTCATGGTATAGTTTCAAGAACATACTTTACTGTATGTTATATTTCCTGGATTTCAGTATGCCTTACTCTTTTTTGACTTGATTTTTGTATATCAGCCATTACTTAAGCCTAACTTACTAATTAAATCATATATCTTTCTATATCTAGCTTTTCCTAAAAATTCATTTTGTCTTTACACTCCTAACAAACTATTACCTAACTGCCCCCTTTAGCTCTTTACTTACCCCCTTCTCCTTTTCCCCTCCTCTCTCTCCTCTTCTGCACATTCCACTTTCCTTCTATTTGCCAATCTTCCTTCTCTCCTATCATCTATTGTCCTTTAACTTTTACTCTTCCCCTCATACCCTTTGTCTTTCCTTAACCTTATGACATTATAAACCTATCTCCTACTAACTTACCCTCACATCAATCTATGCTTGATCTAATTTACTGCCTCAAAGTATCTACTTTTTCTTACTTCTGCTTACAACTGCTTATCTCAGAATCCATTGAAATATGCTACATACTATTTTCATGTTATTATCATGCCTTCGTATTAACATTCTATTTAACTTTACTGCTTATACATGGTTTTACTTAGTCATTCTCATTCTATGTAATATTTATAAACTTTTGTAACTTTATGATTTTATTTTTCACGTTGGCACTTTTCTCCCAAGGCCTCCCCTGAAAATGGGCTTTTTTAACCCAGTGGGCTTTCCTGGTAAACAAATATCAATAACTAAATAAATAAATGATCTATACTGCACTTCTTCCTCAATTTTTATTTTTAAACATCTTTATTATATCACAATTTAAATAATGATGTAAGTATACATACACTTGTTTGGATGTATTTGCATAAACTTTATCTTGTTATTATTGAGTTTCTCCTTCATTTAGCTCCACAAAATCACAATTGATTTCTATGCAATACATTCAATAAAATCCACATTTCATTTTTTATTGTATTAATTATGTTAAGCATAAGAGTTTTTATAACAAAAACACAACAAAAATTGCAATATATGTGTACATTTTTTATGCAGCTTGATGTGGCTAGATTAGCCTTTATTTATTTATTGTTTGTTTGTTTGCTTACTTCTTTATTTTATCTTACTTTCAGCATCAAACTTGAACTTTTTGACAGATACTTAATGACATACTCATCTCTAGTGCTTAACAGCATGTCTGATAATTATTATACATGTTCTGGCGTGCATCTCATGTAACATGGGCCCAAAGTACATGAAAACACATAGCTCTCGATCCTGTTGTACAAAAGGTATTTCATCAAAACATACATCAGATTATTTTTACTACTATTATCACAAAGACATCCTTCTTACTATATCATTTCATACTTTACCAAAAGATACTTCTAATTTGTGCTTTGTGTACACCAACCTTATATCTAATTGTTGTCATAAATATACAGTCAGTACAATTCCATTGACTTAAGTGTTTAACAAAAATTTTAAATGTCTTTTTATCTCTTCAGCTTCCCTTCTTCTATATACATTCTTAATGATCTTTCATAGATGAAAACAATATATTTTTTATTTATACTTATATTCTTCTTCAAATAAGATTTAATGTACTTTACTGAATATTGCCCATAGATTCATTGGGTTGCCTTTATGAAACTATTATTTTCAATACCGTGTTTTTCATGTCTTCTTTTACCCTTCCATACCTCTCAAGATTATTACCTTATCAGGTACTCTAGCACTTTTGATACATTTTGTGATTATTTAGTGATCTAATAAGTACCTGTTCAATAGCAAGTCAGAATTAATTCCTAACATGCAAGTCAGGAAATACAGGAGGTTACTGCATAATATTTCTAACCATTATATTCAAGGACTTTTGGAATCCCCAAGATTTCCTATTAAATGAGACCCCTGTCACATAAAGGGAAATATTTTGTTTTTAACATATCCATCACCAGAATGAGGAGCATACCTCCTAATGTTTTATTTATCCTCTAAAAATTTTGCAGGTTTTACCTATCTTCATTATTTGATATTCCTTCTGTTTACTCTGTGAACCATTATTACAAGCTAATATTCCAAGATATGCAAGGACCTCTACTTCCTCTCGCAATGTACTTCTTAAAAAACATGTCAATACTTATTTATCCAACCTAATATATATCACTATTTTGTTTTATCAGCATTGATCAGGATCTCTAGCTCTTTCATCTTTTCCTCTAAATATTTTACTTGCTTTGTCAAAGTGATATAAGAAAAAAGATGGCAGTAGCAGAGCATTTGCCTATCTGAGAGGAAGCATATTGTCTATCTTCTACCTTTGGGCTATCCATGTAATAATGTTCCAAGCCTTTAAATATTTTATTAGTATGCACAATGAATAACCAGTGGTCCAACATGAAACACTGCATTGCACCTTTAACAACTACAGTTTCCTGAGAAACATTGTCCTTTGATATTTTCACATTTGCCCATGTAAGTGATTGAAGGGTGCCTATAACACTAATAAAGTTCAATGCTAAACCTTTGTCTTTCATTACTTTTCATAATCTATCCCTATTGACATTGTCAAAGGCAAATTTCAAATAAACTAATATTGCATTCTGTACTTGATATGTTATTTTTTACATTTTTCTCAACAGTATGCTGCTATAATAAACAGGAATCCACAATTTAATATAAAAGCAAACTGGGCCTGAAGAAGGGGTCTTTGTTTTAGCTGATATTTCACTTATTTTAATAATGCAGGTATAAACATTTCAAAGAGTTGTCAATCAGTGTGACTGTTCTACATGATTTAGGGTCACTATGAAAGACTTTTTGAAATAGGAGAACTGAAATACCTCATTCCAGGATGTTGGAAATTAACCAGTCTTTATACAAATGTTTAAAAGGTTGTTTGATATTTTGTCACATTTCTTTTGCTGCAGTTTATAAATATTATTTATTTCTAATCTAGTATTGCAGCCTTCCCATTTCTTTGTTTGTTTGTATAATTGACTATTATTTCTTTTGTAAAACCATTACCTAGCCTATTCCAATTGGTTCCCTCTGCCATACTGCACTCATTCAATTCTGGCTGTTCCTGTTCACATCTAAATATCTCTCTGTTGAATATTTTTAACACCTCTCCATCTATATGTCAATCACTCAGTGGATTTGTACTTCAATCATGTATTACTTCTTTCCAAAATTCTTTGGTGTTTCGATTTTCTACAGTCCCCAACATTTTACATAGTATTAGATAGTCTATATTTTTTTTCCTTTGGTTTGATGACTTTTCTATAAGCTGATCTATCTTTCCTTGTCCTTTCCGTTTTCTTCTCATGTTCTTTCAACCAACTCCTGATATATTTTTATAATGCTGTTACTGTTAAAGCAATCCTGGTCAAGCTAGCTATTATTACATGTTATATCTGATCCTTTGCAATCACTTTTGCAGAACTCAATAACCTCTCTATGTTGTCTACTGACTAAATTTGTAATATCCTTCCCTTTTGAAACATTGGTAAGTAAGTGATCTAATTCCCTTTATAGCCTTCTCTCATGTGCTTGTATGAGCATCACTGGTGTCTGAATAATTCTACTTATGCTCTAAAAATGTAGAACTCCATTATTTGAATTACAATTTAATCTTAAGATCAGTAAGTTATGGTCACTATCTGGCTTCTCTTCTAATGCCACACTATAATTCCTCCCTGATTCAGGAGTTAGTATGAGTTAATCTATGGCTGAGCCACCTTTTTGTAATATAAATGCATCTGTTGTTATTAGTGAGATTGTCACTACTTTATTAACAAAATGTTAGTAACCACAATATGAAACAATTTTATCTTCTGTCTATTCACCACCTAATACAACAAACCTATTTCTCTATTTCTGTTTTTTAACATTTACATAGTTGCTATAAGAGCCTATTCTAACATTAAAATCAAAAATTAATATAAGTCTTCAATTTGTATTTTGTCATTCTTGTAATAATGCTTCTAATACATGCCAGCAAGACATCTCTTCATCTTCTGCATTAATTTAAATGAGTTATAAACATTAATAATTGTAATTCTCCATTCACCTACTTTTTATGTTAATGGCTAACACATTTTCCATTTGCTACACCAACCCCTTGTGAATATTTATTATGCAATGATAATACCTGACAGGGTGAGCATTATTGGAAAAATAATGGATTCCCCAGGGGTGTTATGAAGCCTGATAACACAGGCATTAGGGCATCTCTAACAGTTTATGACTCCAAATTTCCCCATTAGACCATCTTTATTCTAGGAAATAATACAAATGTCCATTCTTTGACAAATTTGCATTGCCAGTACAGGTGTGGAAATATCAAACCGTAGTCACCACTTTCCTGCATATAAATCACATCTTCCTTTTTACTAACTTGCCTCAAACTTTCATGAAGTAGAGGAGAACATCACAGATCAATCTGTAATGAACTCCATACTCTTTCCACCCATTATATAGCCTCTGTGATACTTTCACTCCCTACTGCAATTCTGACTGACATTTAAAGCTATTTTTAGAATTGCTGGGTTCTCATTCCTTAGTCTGGGGACATTAAATAATGACGACAATGTTTTCATCAAGTCCGTCACAGCTGTATGCTTTATTCCTAGCCCTTTCATTGCTTTCAAGATTTGGGGACATTTCTCATTTGGACTGATGACTTCCTATCTATAAAATCTGAAAGTTTCCCCGTGCTTCACTATATATTATGTGATATTCCCTTTAGTGGGAGTAATTGCCCCAGAAAAAGGCTTTTCAAATTTTATTTTAATAGCTTTACATTTCAGGCAATATTACCAACTATTAAATTAATAAGGTAAAAAAAAATGTTCTTCCTGATTTATCCTACCAAAGCTACTGTCTTTTTGAACTGTAGTCTGTGAACATCCATTGCTTCCCTGTTAAATCTATCTCCATTCCAATTCTTTATTTTTTTTCACCTTTCTCACTCTTTGTGGGAGGCTTTAAGGTTTAGTTCACACCCATTCTGTTACTGTTTATTTTACTTCTGTGATGCCCGTGCACTGGTCCAGCAATCAAGGAGCCTCAATCTTCACCACTAACACCAGTAAGGGGCATCCATATAGGGAAAGGATAATAAATACACACACAGTAAAGTATGATTTCCATTAAGAGCACAAAGAGATCACAGTCAGTCTGGGGCTGGTCTCTCTCTTTCTCTCCAGGTCCCCAATAAGACTCCCCACTGGCACATCTATAGGGTCCAAATCTCAGTGTAGTGGGCAAGCTAAAACCTCCAGCACCCTCTCTGTCCAACCAGTGCTTCATGTCCCTACCCAAGTATCTGACACAAACACATTCTGAGATAAGAGTTTATACAACCACACAGACACTCCTGGGGAAGGCTGGCACAGGTTCCCCAGTGGTGCCCCCTTTACCCATACTATACGGTAGAAATCACTGCCATAGTATTTATCAGCTACTCAAAGGCCCTTATGAAGGGTGTCCAATTATTATTGTGCAATATTATTATCCAAATGGTAAGTGTGACTGAACAGTCAAGGCTTATTGGAGTGAATTGGTACAGTATCACTATATACATGTAATGTACTCTAGAGCTTAAATTAACTCTACATAAAAGAGACACAGTTGAAAAGTTTAAAAATATTTAATAATAATAACACAAGACAATACTTCTTACTACACAGTGCTAGTCAAGAGTTCAGATATCACAGAAAAATACTTACAATAATAACAGTAGCAAAAGTTCTGACATCACAGAAAAACAAGCTATTTTAATCTTCCTATTTCCTAGCTATATCTAAGAGAAACCACAATTCTAAATAACTTATATATAGAAACAGGCAGAATGGTGAGTTGAATGTTCTCAAGACAAAATGCTCTGAGCTCTCTGATTCTCTCTCTTTAAATTGATAACACAGAGCTGCTTCCCATGACATCATTCTTCACACTTCTCTGGTATTCCCAGGCTAACAGATACTACATTTACATTCTTTACACCTGGTCAGAAACCAGAGTAATAAATGACATTTATACATGCAAATTCTAGCCATTGACTCTGGTCTTAAACAATAGGCAGGATGCCTCCCTCTAGACATATTGACTCCTAATTTTTACATCAAAGACAGTCATGAAATGCTTGACTTAGCTTTCTTACAGCAGAGTGCACTGTTGTTACATTTTTTGCAGTTCAATATACAATGCAGTCATTTCACATTTAAGAGAACAAACCTGTGGCTTATATTAATATTTACAGATGACAGAATTATCTACAGAATTCTACAGAATTCAAGCTAGTTTTTCAAGTGACCCTTGAGAAACTCTGCTTGAGAGGGTTAGGTCTATCTGAGTATACCTTACCCCTTACCCCTGTCTTGAAAGCCCATCTGCATTGGCATTGCTAACCCACTGCGGTGCTGCCCTGACATATCATATGCTTGCAACCCCAGGCTCCATCTTAGCAACTTGGCATTTTGCTGGCTGGCTCTATTTATCCATGTTAGCGGGTTGTGATCTGTCACTACAGTGAATTTTCTTCCATACAGATAAGGCTGAAGTTTCTGCAGTGCCCACACTATGAACAGACATTCCCTTTCTACAGCTGCATAGTATTCCTCCCTGGGTTGGAGCCTATGACTGAGATAAACCACTGGGTGCTCTTCTCCCTCTGAAGAAATCTGACTAAGTACAGCCTACACCCCATGGTTTGAAACATCCACCTGCACAACAAATGATTTGCTGTAATCTGGACTGGCTAACACAGGTGGTCCTCCAAAAGCATCCTTAAACTCCTGGAATGCCTGCTCACATGCTGGGGTCCACACTACCTTATCTGGCCTGTTTTTCCTTGGCAGGTCTGTGAGGGGAGCAGCTATGGTAAAATAACTGGGGAGGAACTTTCTGTAGTACACTGTTGCCCATAAAAATGCCCTCACCTGCTTTATGGTAACAGGTGCAGGTCATGTCTGAATGGCTTCCACTTTGGCAGGTTCTGGCTTGATCTTACCACACCTCACTTTATGTCCCAGGTAGGAGACCTCTGCCATACCCACCTGACATTTGCTTGGCTTAATGGTCAACCCTGACCTCTGTAGTCTGCCCAGCATCTCCCTGACATGTTGAAGGTGCTCTTGCCAGGAATGGCTGTAGATGTCAATATCATCTAGGTAAGCAAGGGCAAACCCTCCTGCTAGGATATGATCTACCAGACTCTGGAAAGTCGCTGGGGAATTTTTCATCCCAAAGGGCATCTTTGTGAACTCATATGTGTCAAAAAGAGTCACAAAGGCTGACTTCTTTCTAGCACTGGGAGTCAAGGGTACCTGCCAGTAACCCTTGGTAAGATCAATGGTTGTAAGATACTTAGCCCCACCCAGCTGCTCTAGAGCCTCATCTGTCCTAGGCATGGGGAAAGCATCTAACTCTGTCTAACTATTTAGTTGTCTGTAGTCCACACAGAACCTGGTGCTGCCATCCTTCTTTGGCACTAGCACCACTGGGGAGGCCCAGGGACTGTTGGACTCTTGAATCACCCCTAGTTCCAACATCTCCTGTATCTCCTCCCTCAGAGTCTGTTTGACTCTTACAGGACTTTGGGGTCCTGTAGCCATCTGGTGCTGCACCAGGTGGGTGCACCCTGGTTTCCCAGTGAACATGTCCCCAAACCCCTGTAACACTGCTCAGATTTCTCGAACCTGGGTAGGAGATAGCTTCTGGGACATTGCTACCCCTTCCACTGAGGTGTCAGTCTGAGCCTCACTGAGGAGATCAGTCACCAGATCTCCCTCAGACTCCTCCTGCAATCCACTGCAAATGCTCAGCACCAGGGATCCCTATCCTGGTGAGGTTTCATCATGTTAACATGGTGCAATTTGTGCCCCTGCCTTCTGCCTAGCAGTTCCACCATATAGTTAACATCACTTACCTTTCTTACCATCTTGTAAGGTCCCTCCCAAGCTGCTTGCAGCTTGTTGTGTCTGACAGGAATGAGAACCATTATCTGCTGTCCCACAGCATACTGTCTAGCTTGAGCATTCCTGTCATACCACACCTTTTTCCTGTTGTTGGGTTTCTGCCAGGTTCTCCTAGGCCAAGCCTATGAGTTCCCTGAGCCTTGTCCTGAGGTTTGGGACATATGCCACAACAGACTCCTTGTGAGGTTCACACTCACCTTCCCACTCATCTCAAATTAAATCTAGAGGTCCCCTCACCCTATGCCCATACAACAACTCAAAGGGTGAAAAACCTATGGATTCCTGGGGAACTTCTCTGTAAGCAAACAACAGATGGGGCAAATATTTGTCCCACTCCCTCTTGAACTGGTCTGCAAATGCCCGTAGCATGGACTTGATCACAGAGTTTAACCTCTCAACAAGACCATTAGTCTGGGGATGATAGGGGGTGGTCTTCAAGTGCTTCATCCCACAGCACTTCCACAGACATGCCAGCAGGCCTGACATGAAATTGACACCTCTGTCAGTCAGTATTTCGTTTGGGAAACCTACCCTGCTGAAAATCTCTAACAAAGCATTTTCTACCTTTTCTGCCTCAGTGGAGGACACACTGCCTCAGGGTATCATGTAGCATAATCCACTGCCACTAGGATATACTTTTTCCCTGTGGAAATCAGGGTACTCAGAGGCCCCACAATATCCATAGCTACCCTCTGAAATGGCTCCTCAATCACAGGCAAAGGCATCAAAGGAGCTCTTACCTTGTCTCTTGCCTTGCCTACCTTTTGGCACTGCTCACAGGTCCTGCAATACCCTGTTGCATCTATGGAAATTCCAGGCCAATAGAAGTTCTGCATAATATGTCTCTTTGCACATTTCATGCCGATATGACCTGCAAAGTGAATATCATGAGCTATGGCTAGAAGCGTCAGATGGTAGGGTCTAGGCACTACCAACTGCTGTACTCTCTCACCTTCTAGCCCTCCCTCGGGGGTCCACTCTCTAAACAGTAATCCTTTGCCCCAGTATACAGATTCCCCCTTCCCTTGAGAATTAGGTGCCTCACTAGGTACCTGCCTCAGGCATTGCAATGTAGGGTCTGAGAGCTGAGCCTGTCTCAACTCTCTCTTTGTAACCCTTCCCAGCTCTCCTTCCACAGGAGTTCTGGCATCCTATGACAGTGGTGCTTCACTGTCAGCCTGGGTACTACTACTCACCTCTAGCTTTGCAGTCACTCTGTCCAAGGGAACATCAGTACCCACAAGCAGCTGTGGCTCACATTCAGTCTCACTGCTACAGTGCAGCTCCATTCCTGAAGTAACCACCTCACCAGTCCTGGCTGCAAGTATGCAGTCTGTCTGGGTTTCCCCCAGGCTACCAGTCCCACATGCTTGTCTCCAAGTCTGACTGCATGTAACTGCATGAGCACATGGTACTGCCTCATCCAAATCCTTCCTTATCAGGACATCTGCAGGATGGTAGTTTGGTACCTACCATTGGCATTTTGTCTTCCCCACTTACTGGCTCTCTCACCTTTTGTTCCCCACCTTGCCTCCATGGACATCTGTATGCCACATGGCTCCACTAGTTGCATTCAAAACATTTAACCCTAGGTTGTGGACATGTTCCTGGACTAGTGGCTTCCCCTGCTACTGGCAGATTTTGTTGGTGCAGTCTGTGCTGCCCACCATGGGTTCCTTTAGACCCATGAGCAGTACTGGGGGGTCTTTTTTCCTGTGCAGGGATGTCCTGCTTGCTAGGTATGGGTCTCCCTTCTTCCCCAACTTATCTGAAGTAGCACATTGTCTATCAGCTAACCAGATCCTCATGTCCTCAGGCAAAGTGCTAAGGGCTTGTTCCCTCACCAAAAGGTCTGACAGCCCTTCAAAAGTGGAGATCTGACATCCACCACTCACCCACCTGTGAAAATAAGTGCTCAGTTAAGCAACATATTCATGCAAACTTTCATCTGCCTTGCCTTTCTGCTAATGAAAATTGTCCCTATACATTTCAGGTGTTAGCTTAACATTCTAACAAGTGATTTCTAACAGCAGTATAATCAAAATATTCACAATCAGGAAGTTTAGACAACACAGTTACAGCTTTACCATGGAATAAGGGAATCAGGAACCATACCCAGAGCCTTTGGTCAGCATCATACTGTTTACATACCCTCTCAAACGTATGAATGAAACTATCAAAATTATCCCCCTCTTTAAACTGTGGAAGAAATTTACTGACCTTTTGTGCTCTTGGGGTCCAGTTACTCCTTACCCCAGTACCTCCATGACTCTGGTGAAGAGTCAGAATCTCCTTCTCATGCTGCCTCTGCCTATCATTTTCCTCAGCTTCCAGGCATAGCAGTCTGTCATTCTCCTCAGCCTGCAGAGGTTTCAGTCTCTCAGCTGCTTCTATTTCCAAATGCCTGACCTCCAACTCAAGTCTCTTTAGCTCCAGATGGAGGTTTATGTCCTCTGCAGAAAGGGTAAGCTGTCCATTCTCTGAGGGTGGCATATCTCCACTGACAGTCTGATCATCCTCCTGGTTGCTGTTTTCTGATGCAGCTGTGACCAAAGCTGCAATCATGTCTGCCTTAGTCAGGTTTCCATGCATCAGTCCCCTAGTCTGGCACATCTCAGCCAGCTGGCTCCTTGTCAGCTTTTTGTTCTCCTTTGCTGACATGCTGCCTGCTCTCCCTGACTAACTAAGCTAACAAAAAATAAATAAATAAAACAATTTTGATCTGAACCCTGAGTATTCACTGTGTGGCTGATTTAGAATACAAAACACCTTCAGTGATCACTGTACACAAGCTACAGGAATTCACTTTACCCACACCACTACAAGCCAATTAGTATTTGCTATCCAATTAATATGTGGTGTGGATATCCCACTACTGCTAAACAATTAATATGTGACAACTGTGCACTGCCCCAGCAATCAAGGAGCCTCAATCCTCATCAATAACACCAGTGAGGGGCATCCATATAGGGAAAGGATAATAAATACACAAACAGTAAAGTACAATTTCCCTTAAGAGCTCACAGAGATCACAGTCAGTCTGCGGCTGGTCTCTCCCTTTCTCTCCAGGTCCCCAATGAGACTCCCCACTGGCAGGGCTATAGAGTCCAGATCTCAGCCTAGTGGGCAAGCTAAAACTTCCAGCACCCTCTCTGTCCGATCAGTGCTTTGTGTCCTTGCCCAAGTAGCTGACACACACTTTGAGATAAGAGTTTATACAACCACACAGACACTCCTGGGGAAGGCTGACACAGGTTCTCTAGCTGTGCCCCTTTTACCCAGACTATACGGTAGAAATCACTGCCACCACCCAGTTAATATTTATCAGCTACTCAAAGTCCTTTATGAAGGGTGTCCAATTATTACTGTGCAATATTATTATCCAAATGGTAAGTGTGACTGAACAGTCAAGGCTTATTAGTGTGACTTGGTACAATATCACTATATATATGCAATGTACTCTAGAGCTTAAATTAACTCTACATAAAACAGCCACAGTTGAAAGGTTTAAAAATATTTAATAATAAACAATAAAAACTCAAGACAATACTTCTTATTACACAGTGCTAGTCAAGAGTTCAGAGATCACAGAGAAATACTTAAAATAATACAGTAGCAAATGTTCTGACATCACAGAAAAAAAAAACAAACTAGTCTAATCTTCCTATTTCCTAGCTATATCTAAGAGATAACACAATTTTAAATAATTTACTCATAGAAAGAGGCAGAGTGGTGAGTTGGATGTTCTCAAGACAAAATGCTCTGAGCTCTCTGATTCTCTCCCTCTTTAAATTGATAACACAGAGCTGCTTCATATGACATCATTCTTCACACTTCTCTGGTGTTCCCAGGCTAACAGAAACTACATTTGCATTCTTTACACCTGGTCAGAAACCAGAGCAGTAAAGGACATTTATACATGCAAATTCTAGCCATTAACTCTGGTCTTAAAACAATAGGCAGGATGTCTCCCTCTAGACATATCAGCTCCAAATCTTAACATCAAAGACAGTCATGAAATGCTTAACTTAGCTTTCTTACAGCAGAGTGCACTGTTGTTACATTTTTGCAATTCAATATCCAATGCAGTCTTTTCACATTTAAGAGAACAATCATGTGGCTTACATTAATATTTACAGATGACATAATTATCTATTGAATTCTATCTGGCTAGGCTGGCAGCCTTCACCTACCTTCACAACTTCTGTTTTAACTGTATTGCTAATTATATCTAACTGATTGGACTGATTTATATTATTCTCAAATGTTATCTGCTAGGCCTTCTCCTTTTTCAGACCCTCTACTATCTGCACAATATCTATCCACCTATTCCTGTCTTTCATTCACTTCCCTCTTCCCATAGCTTTTGCTATTTACCAGAGATATTTCTTTCTCCCTTTAATTAGTGAGGTATTTCTGTCTCCCTTTAATTAGTGAGGTAATCTCACATACAATAACTTCTATCAAACTATTATCTATCTTACCCCTCCCTTCACTTGCTGTTAATTCTCTGTCTACACTTTCTATTTTCTAGGTCTCTTGAGAGGAAATCTTTATCTGACTGCTCTCCTTCCTCCATCTTGTTCTTCTGATGTACTTTCCCTTTTTCCATCTCTCTTTCTTACCTCAAAACATTTGACTCTTTTCATTTTTCAAATTTTCTTTTTCATTACTGCTGCTTTCTTTCAAGGACATATCTTCTTTTTCAGTCTACTAATTTTTCTTATTTAAATTAACTATAGTCAACTTCTTTTCCAGCTCTATAATTCTTTCATGTAATCTTGCAACCTCAGATTTCGTCTGACCAATTACTATTTGTTCCATTATTATTATGGAATACATCCATCATATTGAATGCTTTGAACATTGAAGCACAGCAAATTGACCACACAAGATCAAAACACACAACAGCAAAAGCACTGAAGCCAATGTTCCCACCCCTGCAACTCCATGTGGTGGCTGAGCCCCAAGACCCCCTGCTTATTTAAATATACTCTAAAATCATACTACAGTAGGGAAAGGGAAAAAAAACAGTCCCAGTCCTAGATGCACCACAATCTTATGCAAGATGCCACTTGCTATTCAGTGTTACTAAAAAAGCTGGTAGTACCATAGCTTAATTTTTGTGTGTGTCAACCTTCTGTGGTCAGTGTTCTGTGCATTGGTGTTTGAAGCATTAGATATAATGAATGTATTCCATTATTACACTTGCTTCTTGCTTTTCCCGAAAGGATTCACTAAGTCACTGAGTATGATCCCATGATTGCTCCATTCACTTGCTTCTCTCCCCTAATAAAGCTTTCCTGCCTAACCAGTCCCTTCTTCGAATCCGAGTATCTTGATTCTATTCCATCACTTGTACTCCCACTATCACTGCTTTCAACTACAGAGCTTACAGAGGAGCTACTCCTTACTTTCCCTGCTTTCTAAATAGCTTCAACCTGAAAGCCAGATTAAAGCATCATTCAGAAAAGCATGAATGTTACTGATGTACTGAAAATATATCTTTCACTAAGTGTGTAGATGGATTTCTTTCTCTTACTTCCCAAGCCTAACATTTTATAAGACTCTCTTGACTTTTGCTCAGCCCAGATATGTCATCAGTTTTGCATCTACTTTCTAACTGTTCCATGTCCCTTGGTGCTTCTCATTAAGACTCTCCTTTTCCATATTCTTTCTTATTATTATTTATTTATTTATTTATTGTATTTACATTTGTTGATAAAGATGATCTGACTGGTTGTACAACACTCCTTTCCAGCAGAGACCTGAGGTAAAAGTTCCATTTGTAAGTATGCAGACATTTTTTTATATCAGTAGTTTTGCAAATCAGTGTATTAAAATTAATATTAACAAGCAAATATATGTAGGTAACACTAAGCTTTAGTAGGAGCACCTTTTTATGGTAGTTATGGGTACAGATTTAAACTGAAATGTTTCTTGATTATTGTTAGATTGAGGTGAGAAGGAATGGACTGAGGCAGGAGGGGTACTTACTGAGGTGAGAAGGAATGGGCTGAGAAAGGAGGGGTACTTAGTGAGGTGAGAAGGAATGGGCTAAGGCTGGAGGGTTACTTAATGGTGAGGTAAGAAGGAATGGGCTGAGGCAGAAAGGGTACTTAGTAGTGAGGAAGCTGCAGCAGTATACTTTTCTAATTGATTAGGCAGCAGGTTTGGCAGCACAATTTTGAAATGCTTGTTTTGATGTTTGTTTTGTTGGTTTTGATAGTATTTATTTTGCCCTTATTTACAGTATTTTGGTTTGTTAATAACTGATCTATGGTGCTGATATGTGGCTAGGGATCTATTCACATATCATAGTTGCCATATTTTATATCTTTCAGTCAAACTAGCCACAAATGAAGGAATCCAAACCAGTAAATGCAAGAAAAACGGATCCAGGCAGGTAGAAAAAGTCTTTAATAACCACGGTTTAAAATCGATTTAAAACATATATAAATAGCGTGTAAGAATATTTACAATATACGCTCAACAAACCAAATACTTGAATAGTTTAACAGCGTGTAAATTCCTTACTATATACTCTCAAAAATATTTTAAATGAATAAGTAAAAGTAACCGCTTTCATTTGTCTTGAATGACAAACTTCCTCTGACAAAAAATACATCATTTCCTTTACCTTTTAAACTATGGTAGGATATAATTGCTTAATTAGATGTTTATATTCATTTGCCCATCTCATTAACAACTCAAACCAGTTTAATCCTAATTCAACTTCAGTCCAAATGGATTCCAAATTAATTTCAAACAACACCATCTACTAAACACACAAAAAAAAAAAAAACAATTAATATATGTATAACCCAACATTTCCAAACAGACTGTGAACATTGAATACACATTTAGGATGTATAAATAAACCAATACAATAGTGTTATTTGGACATTAGCATTTCAAAGCTTTTAGTTTCAAAATGCTACCCAGTGATAACATGCCATTTAAACCTGGCCAAAGGTGTGCACCTAAACGGATTTGCCATTTAACTCCATTTCTTCAAGAATGAACTGCCATGCCCCTCCTCTGCAGCTATGGTTTAAGTGATCCAGTACAAAAAATCTAAATGAATATGTACTTTTTATTTTATATCTTTCTTTTGCAAGTTTCTTTGTAGAGGAAGTCATCAGGGTACTTGTCCAGTCTCTATGAGTTTTTTTTTTCTGACAGGGGCCTGCTTCTTTAGTATGTTTAGTATTATATTATTGAAAGTGGTAGTTGCATCTTCTAAAGGGAGATTTTTGAGGATTTATTAATTGCATTCATTCAGAATAACTAAAATATCTAAATTGAACTTGCAGACAAAGTTGCACTATGGATGGATGTATTGTACTTATGTGGGATCTGATTATGTAGGTAGGATGACAATCACTTAGTGTGTCTAATAGTACACCAGATAGTTGTATATTTTCTGGATTTGTAGTCAAGGTCCAGTATATGATAATGGATTATACTAAGTGTACAAGTTCATATTAAGTTTATTTGAATTCTCAGTATAGTTTTCCCTGGGGTTTACTATCAAAATCTTGCACCTGCAATGTGTGAGTCTTCATGTTTCTGACCTGAAATGTTGGAAATCAAATAAATGAGCAGGAACATGACTGAACAAGGTATTTAAGTAAAGTCAGCATCTCAGGAATGTCGACATCACCAAAAATACTGCACTTCTGGTCAGGGTGCAAGCCCCCCTGTAACCCCCATGTGGGGGGTTGCACCCTCCACACCCCCTGCTACTTACATATACAAACTTTGAGATCGTACTACAGTGAGGGAAAGGATACACTTCCCGATCCCCACTATAGTGTGATCTGCATTCAAAATGTTGAATCCACAACAGCGAAAGCTAGTGTGAATTCACTGTTGTGGCTTCAACATTTTTTTTTCAATTATTTTATAATGTTGAAAGTAGCCATATGAGTTTTCCTATTCACACATTGTCCGAACAGCGTTTTGATAGTAAACTATTTTCCCAGTTAATACTGATGTCCGCTAGTAGCAACCCAAGCTATTTTATTACAGATATATTGAATGGTGAGGTCAATAAGTTATAGTGAATGGAGTTTTTTTTTAGAATGGTGGAAGTATTGTGGTATGGTAGGTTTTTGAATGTACTGAAAGTTGGTCCTGGTTTAGGATTATGTCACTGCTAAATAGAAGTTTAAATAATATTAGGTTTAGTAGTTTTCTTGATGAAGGGATGAGCTTGAAAAGCTGGGTTAAGATCTGAGGGTGGGTTTTTGAGGATCACTTTAAATGTAAATTTTTGAATAAATATAATGGATTGGTGCCACAAATTGTTGAAGTAATTATGGAGTAATTATTTTTCTGGACTGAAGATTCTGTGGCTGTGTGCCTGTCTTCAACATGAACACTCTTGACCATTTAGAATTATCTGGTGTGGTCAGCAAAAATACTGAATTAAATTTGTTAAAACAAGAAGTCTCCTTTTTGAAAGGAGAGCTAACAACGTTCATAGAACTTTTTTCGCAAAAAGAAAGTGGCTCCAGAACCATTTCCAATAAATTTATTCAGCCTGTATCTGCTTCTTTTAACCAAGATGAAATGCAGACTGGTTTCCATGGTGTAGAAGTCTCCATTGATTCATGTAATTACGTGATGGACGACACCAGGCAAGAACAGGAAGAACAAGATGTAAACGGCACTTTTCATGAGCAGCAATGGCTTCCAAAGGCAGTTTATTATTTATTTATTTATTTACATTTGTTGACTGGGAGTGTCCGACTGGATGTAGGTCCATTTTCAGTGGAGGCCCGGGGAGAAAAGCTCCACAGTTAAAATAAACAGACAGTAGTTACATTGGATTACATAGCGATTAACAGTTTAACATAGCAATTACTTAGAACATATTTACAGATGAAGAACATAGTACATCAGTAGACAACTAGAATCTTTATCTGTGAAGTACATAACAGACATTAACAAATGTTACAATGAGAAGTTCCTGCTGTATAATAAGTACTAGGCTTATGAGCATCTGAGCTTGCTATAATCAAGGTAGTTAGTGGAGTGGAAAGAAAGGTAGTGGTTGTATGGGGTGGGTGATATTACAGTGGGAGTCACAAGGGCATAGCCAGCATGTTTTTAGGTGCACTTTTAGTAAAGTTTTGAAGTGGGTGCATGATGGTATGGAGGTAATTGTGGGTGGGAGGGAATTCCATAATTTGGCTATGGTGCAAGAGAATAGTGCTTCACCAGCAGAGTTATTGGCTTTAGTGATCTGCAAGTGATTTTTGTTGCTGGATCTTAGTGGTCTGGTGGTGCGATAGGGATGGAGTAGATTCTGGAGGGATGGGACATTTAGTGGATGGTTTATTAGTTTGTGGGCGAGTGAGAGCTGATGCCATTGAAGGAGGTGAGGGAGTTCAAGCCAGCCCAGTTCAGCATGTGAGAGACAGTGGTGACTACGGTAGGATGCCCCCATCTAGTTCAAGATTCCTGGGAATTTTTGGATATTTTAAAAAAAGATATTTGGGAAAAAGATCTAATTTTCCTCACAATAGATATAAAGGACTTTTTCACATTAATCCCCAAAGCTGAAGGGCTGTTTTTCTTTTTTTTTTTTTTTTTTTTTTTGAGGAAGCTTTGTTTCAACATTCAGATTTAGGGCAGGAACAAGTAATACTCATTTGCAAACTCGTGTCTGATATTGGAAAACAACTTCATTTTTTTGAAGGAAAATATTTCCAACAAACAAAAGCTGTAGCAATGGGGGCAGCGTGTGTTTCCGTATATGCAAATATAGTGTTGTTCGGATGGGAGACCTCATTTGTGTTAATTGCCCTTATTCAAATAGGATTAAAATGTATTCAAGGTTTTTGGATGACATTTTTGTCCTTTGGAAAGGCACATGTGAGGAAGTAGAGGGATTTGTTAAGTATTTGGGGAATACAACAGAGTTCTTGAAATTTACATATCATCATGACAAGAATGGAATTTATCTGGATACATATACATCTCATTATAATGATGGGGTTAAATCAAAAGTTTATAAAAAAGATGTGTTTTGCAATCTTTATTAACACTTTGGGAGCAGCCATCCCACAGTACAAGAAAAGACTATAGTAAGAGGACAAGCCATAAGAGTGGCTAGGATGACGTCTCATAGAGAAAATTTGGAAGAACTTGAGAAAATTAGTGAGATCTTCCAAGAGAGGGGTTACCCCCTGGAATTGGTTGACAGCAATAACAAGGGAAGTATATGAAAAATGGGGTATTATTTATAAACCCTCACTAGGTGTGGGGTTAGAAAAAGATAGTAATATATCACATGTCATTAAAGATTAATATAAAAAGGCATGTATACTCAAACACAATCATTTGACAGGTGAAATTAAAAAAATCCCTTCAAAAAAATTGTAATATCTTTAGAGTGAATAATGAGGTGTTAGAAAAGGTGGTGGAAGGTCAGAGATTTGTTAATAAGACAGGAGCAAATTTCAAAAGACTGTTTGAATAAATGCAGCTCAGGGTTGAATCTGATTGTGGAACCAACTGGTGTGGTGCTTGCCATCAATGTCCTTATATAAACAAGGAAGTTAATATAATATTGACTAATAGACTGAAAAGTGAGATAAAATTTCAGAAGGGAAATTGGGCCACCAGTAGAGTGATGTATTTAGCTACTTGTTCCACATGTTACAAAGTGTCCTCTCAAGAATAGAATATATGAACATAGAAGCAATATACAAAAATAAAAAACAAAATAATGCTTTGTTTCAGCATTTTCAGAATTATTTGAATTTTAAAAAGTTTGTGTTTGGTATTTTGGAGAATATAAAACCTGAACCTCAGGGTGGTAATTAGAGAGATTTGTTATGAAAAAAAGAAACAGAGTGGCAGTTTAGGCTGGCAGCTATGTTCCCCCTGGGGCTCAATGATGCTATCCCCGGGATTCATGAAGCTCAGCACAAGGCCGGCGTTAGGCTTGCGCCGACTGTGTGGCGTGAGGATGGCGCAGTAGCACCAAATGCATAGTAATGAAGGTGTGCTGCCGACATAGCCATGTGCACAGGAAAGGAGCGCGAGTGCATAGGGCGTGTCGAAGTGCCGCACAGAGGCATGGAAATGGCAGCTGTCAATGTGCAACCTAAAATGCTTGCATATAACAGGTTGCAAGATAGTAACCACGTCAGTGTCCCTGGATACTGAAACGTATGCAAAGCATGCAACAAAGTACCTGCGAACACAAAGTGACGAAGCAAACAGAAATGCACAGTAGGGAATAACGGGTCCCTATCCCGCGAACAAATGACATGGAAGACTGTGTGGCCGTAGTCCAATGCACTGTAGATAGCCATACCAAGTGGAAGTGAAACGCATCATATGTTAGCGATCCACCAGTAGGTGCGTCCAGCCCAATGGTGAGGGTCACCAGCTGACCCATAATGTGAGGGAGGGTACACAGCTGGGCAGATGTGTCCATAACAAAATACACGAGAAATGTAGATATCTAGCGACCGTATGTCCGAATTATATCCCACAAGGCATATAATAGTCACATACAAAAGGTATGTCCATATTTCACATACCAAATGTGATAGGAAATAGAATAAGCATTTAAATGAAACAGAAGGAGCATGCAAACAGCCATAACAATAAGGACACATGTAGGCTGAAAGGAACAGTATTATCCGTACCGTCGACTAGGATTACCACCTGTCCCACTTTGCGAGTGACAGTCCCTCCTTGGGCAGTTGTGTCCTGACAAAAACCTGTAACAATGGCAAATGTCCTGAGATTATAGGACAAAATTATTTCCTATACGTTATGTAATAGTTGCATTAAACAGGTTTTCTGTGTCTAAATTACATAAATGTTATAAGAAACAGAATAAGCAACTGAACTGCTACAAGAATAAGCTTTGATATAGGCAAGAAGTCTAAGTTCTATCCTGTGTACTGACCGTGGGTATGTGTCGGCCTGTAAAATGTGATGTGTGTTCCAAAAATGTCCCACTTTGGCCAATTGAAAAGGTGGCAACCCTACCGTTGACTGTGGGGAGATGTTGTCCACTACAGTCGGATATGTGTACGGAATATATCCCATCCTGGACATAGGAAAAGGTGGCATCCTACCAATGAGTACAACAGGCCGCCCGCCAAAATCCGGAAGTCAGCAGTACAAGCCGAACTTGTCAGGATGTGTCACAGTCGAACGGGTAGTACCCAGGTATACCAAACATGTAATGAAAGAGAAACATGGGCATGTACCTATGTGAGTGAGGTATAGCATGTGGAAAGCAAACATGGCAGGGTAGTCCACACAACCATACAGGTACCAGACACATGTAGGGTATTCAATGTGTTACTCTGGCTGTGTCATGGGCCAACAACCAAAGCACAGATGTATGAGATGTGATGAATCTGTGTGTGTAGGGTGGATGGGTAATGGTACAATCCTCCAAGGTGATACTGTGTCACATGCAGAATAGGTGAACTGGAGGTGTATGAGGGAGCAGCAGGTGAAGCTGAAAGAAACACGAACACATGTATAAACAGCTGCAATACAACCAGATAGGCCATACTGTAGAACACAATCCCACAAACAGATGAATATTGAAATGTGCGATACAAATGTAAAGATATGTCACTGGCGCATACCCACAGATTGGTCCTGATGGAACTGGCCATAACAAATGCAACACACCTGGATGGAAATGGCCATAACAAATGCAACACACCTGGATGCATAATGGACTACCCAGCATCCCCTCCACATCACACAACCCGCTCCCATAGCTGAACATCCACCAAATCCAGCCGTACTTGGCCTACTGGTGTGGTGCAGCCACAGCTACACATAGTGACCACTACGCATATGTAGTAGGTAGTGTCACCCTAGGCAGTTGCAGGATTGCACACGACCTCAGCACATTTTCATAACTCCAAAACAATGTTCGGTATACCTCTTGTTGTGGATCGGTACAATTTTTAGATATCACTCATGGGATACGTAACCTGTGTAAACATTAGAACAGAAGACACGAAGTCCAGTCCTGTAGATATCTGGATAGAAGTTGGAATGTGCATTAGAGATGTATGACACTGTCCAGCCCTAAGTGGTCATGCATAACCAACTACCCAGGATAAAACACTTGTCCATGACGCACGTGTCCCGACACGAATAAGCAGAAATATATTGCACACATTCGCATAGCGGCAAATGGTATAAGGGTGAGGAAGGCACTGACATAAACAGGATAACCCTGATCTACTGTGTGAGGGACACTTAATGTGTTTGTAGGTGTGACCGACCATACCTGTCAACCTCTGAGAGCAAGATATCTGGACAAAGCCGTGAATAAAAGTATACCTGTCAGCCTCTGAGAGCAAGATATCTGGACAAAGCCATGAATAAACGTATACCTGTCAACCTTTGAGAGCAAGATATCTGGACAAAGTTGTGAATAAAAGTGGGACAAAGGCCCAAAAGTATGGACAATTTGTAAAGAAACTGAGAAAATTGATAGAATAACAGTTTGTACATTGGCATTAATTTCCTGAAGAGTATGAAGTCTGAAACACAAGTGTCTGTCATTATGTTCTGACATTAGTCTTTAATGACTAGCTACTGATTTGCCAGAAAACAACAATGCATTACAGAGGTCCGTACATATTTACAGTAACAAACCTTCACATTTGTTTACTGTACCACTGCATACCTGTAGTTAATTCATGTCCAAAATAATAATCCTCGTATGAATGCATACAGGAAATCGTCAAATGTGAATGGGAACACCCCTCATCGTGGATTATGTATTGTAACCACCCCCACCCATATTATGTATTGCCAACATAAAAAGCTGCTGACAGGTGCCGAAAGACCTGTGTCTGTAAACACAGGTAAACCTCTATAAAAATGGACAAATGCTGTCCATGTGCTTCGTCTGACATTTGAACTCAGTCAGGGCAGTTCCGTTCACCAGGTGGACAAGCGTAAACCCAGATCACCACAGGAACACCCTAACAATCAAAGACTTGTATGTACCAGGACTATAAGCCTTGGAGTTCTGCATATCCTTGGAGTGATTAAATATGCAGCTTGGGTCCAGAGCAGTAGGGAATAGGGAATATGTAATATGTAGTACCACGTTTTTCCCAGCAGGAGAATGGATGCCTGTGTTGTAAGTGAAGCGGTGAGGCGTATGTTAATGTAGCTATGTACTATGGGTATGCATATAAGTGAGTCAGAACACCAATAGTATAGTGGTTACAGCATCCAGCCAACGTGAATGCAGTCATGGGTCAACTACGACTTCAGCACATATGAGTTAATGAATGCGTGTGTGCTGTAAAGACATTTAAATATGTAAAGGTGAACGTGTGTTTTGCATATGTCCGTTAACCGGATTACAGATATTGTACTGGTACCGTCACAATTAAGAAAGCCCACGTAAGCACAAAGACTTAGTAAACATATGTAACCCACAATAAGGATATGCAAGTGCGCCTGCACATGTGCAATCCGCTCACAGCATAGCAAATAAATGCTGTTTTCTACACGTTTATTTATATATTTATATATGGATATATATATATATTTTTGTATAGATATATATCCACAGACCTAAACTAAATAAATATATGAAAGAAAGAATGTACAGACATATATATATATATATATATATATATATATATATATATATATATATACACACACACACACACACACACACACACACACACAATTACATTAATCGATATATACATAACAAACACAGAAACATTTGTCCTTGTAGATATAACACATGTACATAAATAGGCTACATCATAGCTATTATGGATAGACATACAAACATGCAAGAAAGGTAAATACACTGCTGCTTTCCAAACCATTGCCCGGAAAGTACCAGTGTGCCAAATCTGCAAGTTCTACTATTTAAACATGGATATAGGTGTCCTTTGCAGGACTCAAAAAAGTGTTGTCTACAAGCAACGGCCAGTAATTATCGACGCAAAGGAAGTCACATCCGCAGCTACAATATAGCTGTACATGCAACAGTAGTTTCTGCAAGGGTAATAACACATGGGTTGACAGAATGTATGACATATGTCCCAATACGCGGAGAGTGGATAGTGCTTAGAAGTATCTTCATACTTTATTATCGCTCACATTAAATATGTCTTATGACTACTGTGGAGGGGTGTCAGATATGGGAATCATGGATATGCAAGAATGGGCCTAGGTTCACAGGTGTTAGTTGGCACAGATTTATTAGGTCCGCCCCATGGGAGTGATTAATATTCCTATGTGGGTATAGCACATGCCTATACCTTCCAAAAATGAAGAACCCATCTACTGGATATTGTGTAAACCATTGGGGGAAGACATAGGGACTAATATCAGTGTCATGTAAGCGATTATCATGGACGTACATGCGTACGAATAAGATGGTAACCATACCTCTCAACCTTTCAGAATAAGACATCTGGACAAAGGCATATTTAAATAAGTACAAATAGGGACTATGTTAAATATTCCTCTGACAAAGTTAGAACATTGATAGAATAATGGATAATTCATTAGTATGAATGTTTTGAGGGTTATTAGTTATAAACTACTAATGTCTGTCATTATTATCTAACCTCACAGTCCTTAATGACCTGCCACTAATCTACAAGAAAGGCACAATAATAACAAAGAAGGAACAACATTATGTCTAAGTTCGGGACATTTACCCAACATGTGTACAGTTGAGAGATATGAAGGTAACCCTGTCCTAAATAAATGTACAGAACTAGTGATATCAGGTGGACAGGTGTGAAGAAAGATGGGATGACAAATGACAAAACATGTATAAGTCAAAAGCATGTACCTCGATAAATGTGAATGAATACATATGCCCTGTGATAGTCAATGTGGAAGGTTAATAGTGTCCCTCAGGGTGTTATGCAGTGTCCCCGATACAGTGTCCAGTCTCTCACACTCGCATGTGAGTTCTGCCACTGACGGACATTGCAAATACCGGCGAACACATAAGGTAGATGATAGCATAATATGTTTTGATTAGCACCTGTTGACTTTTGTGAGGAACACAACACTCTTGGTGGGTGTGTCCTGCAAAAGGAATGTAATGGCATCTGGTCTGTGATTTCTTCTTGTGTGTAGTGGTGTAATACAATGATATATCTTGTATCAGAAACAGATACATGTGATAGGAAACAGTATTATTGACTATACTACTACAAGAAAACTCAGGAGGTATGAAAAGCACTGAAGTAGTCAGTTCAGTATTGACCACAGGTGTGTGTTGACATGTCAAATGTCACAGCTGTATATATAGTACCTATAGGGCTGTCACTGTTACAAATGATGAAGGTGGGAGCTGCTTTGTAGAAATGTCAGACGTAGCAGGTCAAACCATACCTACAACCATGCATACTCCACAAATAGACATATTAGCACACAGCAAAGCTTAGGCCAGGGGTCATGGAGCCTTGGCCGGCATGTATGAGTAGACGAAGTGTAGAACAAGGCAAGATGTCTGCCGAGCTATTCAGCAATATCCTGTAGGGGCGTGTAAGACAGCCACTAAACCGAACGTTGCACGGACAATGTTAAGATATGCAAATTACCCCATTTGTAGGTGAAAGCTATGCAAATGATGTAAATCTGCGATACATGTAACAGTAAGCTGTCCGTGCAAGAGTAGAGTTATGTGCAGAAATGTACTCGGATGTTAACCGAGTTACGTTCTGCAAGTAGCTAAACGGATCAATGTCAGCTGCAAATAAAGGATGAATTCAGTTGAAGAAGCATGCCAATGGCCAAATATAAGGCCAGTGGCATATTTTTCTATTGTAAATTAATAAAACTCTATTTGTCCTCCCCCGATCTCCGGTGTGTAAGCGTAGCGCAGCGGCGCGAAAATGCGCTGCACTTTTAAAACAAGAGAAATATTTAAAATGCACATAGACATTGTAATTATCATTAACAGTTAGTTCACCATGCAGGTGAATGGCAAGCTGAAGACAAGATGGCTACTGAGTACTGGTTGCTATGTGTGGAAGCACTCTGTCAGAGATGTAACCAAGCATTAGTAGGCAATCCGATGCAATTGAGGCTGAGGATAGTGAATCACAATTTGTCATGCCATATGGGCCAAGCCACTACAGTGGAAGAGTAAGTTAAGGGGACTATCAGAGTAGAAGATAGGTGACATCATGGGTGTGTATGTATAAAACACTGTAATCCTATCGGAGCAATGTGTCACATGTTTGCTGTCAGTTACTCATCAGTGGAAGGGGCGTGTTATGATTTATCCTAGGTACAGTCAGGAAACTGACGGTGTATGCCATGGATATCACTGAAGTTTCATGCAAACCTGCTGACAGTGTGTTTGTGCCTGTGCACGCCTGTAAGCCCGAGTAAGCATGTGTGCGCGTGTCAGCCCGTGTGCACACGTTGAAGAACGAGTAAGCTAGTGTAAGCATGTTGAAGCCCGTGTAATGTCGTGTAAGGCAGTGTATGCGTTTGTAAGCATGTATAAATCTGTACTACACACATCACACACGTACTGCACACTCTGAAACACATGCTGCCAATACTACACACATCAGTCAAAAGGCACATGGATGGATAATAAATCATCAGAATCAACAGTGCTGTAAACTATACTACAGTGATGGTCATAGCTGCAATGCATCATGCCTGCTTACATACACCTAGAAGGATATCACACTTTGTGTTAACAACATTTTAACAGTAATACAGTTCTATAAAGCCACCCTGAGCATCAGCACCATGTTAGTCTGTTCCTGCATCTATGTTACACATTACAGGTGGTGGCACAGGTGTCATCATATGCACAGGGTATGGTGTTTCTTTTCCAGAGCCTGTCATTGAGCCATCCAAGCAACATGTAAGTATGTGTGCATGTGAGGGACAACAGTGTTTGCATGGCCCAATGTTGATGCAATGTGTGTGTGTGTGTATGTGTTAGCCCTAGCTGTTTGTTTCATTTGTGTGTCTGCATGTACACAGTTTCAGCATGTGTCATGCATATACAGGAGGTTGTGGGACAGTCACAGACTGTACCTGCCAGGCTGTACAGATCACCATTACTCTCCATGGACCTCCCTGCATGCATTCAGCAATATTCCAGTCCTGCACCTGTCAATGTATACACATACGTTCTTGAGATCTGTACCACAACCTGTGGATAAATGGGAGTCAGTAATGTTTACCTGATTTGCATAGTAGTGTCAGGTTATACATAGGCATATGAGCCATACTCATCCTCCAAAGTAACAACCACTGCTGACTGTTGCTGAGATGTGCACACGACCGTTTAAAGGTGCTGTACTATCATTGTTGTCAATGTCCCTTGTAATACCCAGCAACAGAATAACTGGTCACTACACAACTATAACCCAGGATCACTACAGCACACAGTATGTGCACTATCACAGAGCCATAGCAAATTTACATACATCAAAGGTGTTCACGTACAGATAATGCAGCACATTCAATAGTGCTAATATCCACATACATATCAATATCTATCTACATTACATATATAGAAATAGAAATACACACACACACTTGGCAGGGTTGTGATCAGAACACAGACCTAACTACCTTATCACACTACAGCATTATGAATGTACAGAATGCGCTAACGTGACTACTAGATCACAGCATTCACACAGGCATACGTCCAGCTTGCTGGCATCAGCATCAAAGGCAAAGACGCCGTACGGATTCTACGGAGAGTGAACAGTGTAAAAGCAATGTACTGTTGTCATACAGCAGGAAACTCACACACACGTGGCAGGATTGAGATTAGAACACAGACCTAACTACTTTATTACACTACAGCAATATGCATTTACAGAATGCGCTACCGAGATTACTGAACACAGCACTCTCAGAGGCATACTTCTACGTGGGTGACATCATCCTTAAAGGCAAAGATGCCGATAGGGAATGTATGTGGTGTGAGGCATCTAAAAGCATTACTGTGTCCCCAGGCTGCAGGAAACACACACACACACACACACACACACACACACACACACACACACACACACACACACACACACACACAGGCACACACTTGGCAGGGCTGGGAGTCGAACATACACCTAACTACCTTATCACACTACTGCAATACACATTTACAGAACATGCTACCAAGATTACTGAACACAGCACTTCCAGAGGCATACTTCTAGGTGAGTGACATCATCCGTAAAGGCAAAGACGCCGATAGGGAATGTATGTGGTGTGAGGCATCTAAAAGCATTACCGTGTCCCCAGGGTGCAGGAAACACACAGGCACACACACTTGGCAGGGCTGAGAGTCGAACATACACCTAACTACCTTATCACACTACTGCAATATGCATTTACAGAATGCGCTACCGAGATTACTGAACACAGCACTCCCAGAGGCATACTTCTAGGTGGGTGACATCATCCGTAAAGGCAAAAACGTCGATAGGGAATGTATGTAGTGTGAGGCATCTAAAAGCATTACCGTGTCCCCAGGCTGCAGGAAACACACATACACACACTTGGCAGGGCTGGGAGTCGAACATACACCTAACTACCTTATCACACTACGGCAGTACGCATTTACAGAGCGAGCTACCGAGATTACTGAGCACAGCACTCCCAGAGGCATACTTCTAGGTGGGTGACATCATCCTTAAAGGCAATGACGCCATTAGAGAATGTATGTGGTGTGAGGCATCTAAAAGCATTACCGTGTCCCCAGGCAGCTGGTAACACACAAACACACACACACACACACACACACACACACACACACACTTGTCAGGGCTGGGAGTTGAACATACACCTAACTACCTTATCACACTACAGCATTACGCATTTACAGAATGCGCTACCGAGATTATTGAACACAGCACTCCCAGAGGCATACTTCTAGGTGGGTGACATCACCCGTAAAGGCAAAGACGTCGATAGGGAATGTATGTGGTGTGAGGTGTCTAAAAGCATTACCGTGTCCCCAGAAAACACACACACACACACACACACACACACACACACACACACACACACACACACACACACACACAGGCACACACTTGGCAGGGCTGGGAGTTGAACATACACATAACTACCTTATCACACTACAGCAATACGCATTTACAGAATGCGCTATCGAGATTACTGAACACAGCACTCCCAGAGGCATACTTCTAGGTGGTTAACATCTTCTGCAAAGGCAAGGACGCCAATAGGGAATGTATAGAGAGTGAGCAGTATGAAAGCATATTACTGTCCCAAGGTAGACGTAGACAAACCCACGGCAGTGGTGTGATCGGGGCAACTAAATACCTACGAAGCACCACAACAACACTACATAGATACGGGATGCACCACAGACAGTACACCCTGCAAGACAGTCAGCCAGTGTGTTCAATGTAGGCATCAATCGTGACGTTGAAAATGGACATCTGTTGCCTGGATGTCCACCATCACTATACAGGATGTCAATGGCCATGCCCATGCACAGAGGCACAAGGTGTCACTGGCCATGCCCACACGCTTAGTATCACACATCCATTTGGAATGTACTGCATGTCCAAAGGGACGTGTGATACTAAGCATGTGGGTATGCTTAGCATCACACGTCCGTTTGGAATGTACTGCATGCCCATCTACACAACGGCATAATGGGCATGCTCACACAGCAGTTGCAAAGGGCCATCTTGCATGCACACGGATTCTAAACACGTAAGGGTGCAGTTTGGAATGTACTGTGTGTCCAACTACACAAGGGCGTACTGGGCATGCTCACACACTTAGCAGTTGCAAAGGGCTGTCTTGCATGCACACAGATTCTAAACACGGAAGGGCACAGTATGGTATTAGTGTCCCCACGTACATGATGGCCACTCACATGTATTGACCAGTACACACTCAGGAGCCATCACAGATGTCTCAGGTGCAGATCACAGAGGTACACACCGCAGTCAACAATGTAGCCCTCAGACACCACCATGTCGTTGGACCAGCAATACATCAACACAACACCGTGTGATGCATGACCAGTGGACCCTACATAGGTGTACAGCAACTGTGCAGACTACACATGTACCGACAGGGTTCCATCATGTGTTATGCATTGCAATGATACCACTGTACATAACCAGGTTGGCTCTACACATAACAGGGGCCCTGGGTCTTACACAGCTGTGACAGATGACTGTCGCTGTACACCAATGAACACACATGTTCGGATATGTCATACATGTAATTGCAGTGGATATGTGCATGGACCACACACACAACACATATGTACATAGCATAGCTTTTGCTGTCCTCCATGCCAACAAGTGGCTACAGCAATCATACGCATGCAAATGGGAGGTGGGTCCATGGCTGTTGAATGCCAACAATACATGAGGTAGCAATGTTGACTGAGGACACATTCCCTCTGTACTAGTTACCCATAACACCCATCATATCATACAACAGTCCATGTGTTATGTATGTCAACACATATGTCCACCGATTGCAATGCATACAAACATGGCTACATGACAGGCATGTAGGACCAACACACATGTACAAACTGTAGTGTGCATGCAGCTGCCATGCATGTGCAGTAGCTGATGTAAGTAACTCATCTGTGCCGAACTACAACATGCAGTTGCAATGCAGCCCCATCACTGACACCTGTATATGGTGACATACTGACAGTACGGTAGGATGTACATCAGGTATGGATGGATGTGTGTGTACATAAAGTGGTGATCCACCTGTGTAGATGGATGTTCACCGGGTACGGCTCACAGGTGTGTCACACTCCATCATACCATTACATGTGCAAACAGTACGCTATGTTACTGTTACCTGACGGTGAAGACATAATACCTACACAGCGGTCAGGTGTTACCGACTGTACGTCACTCGACACCTGTAACACTTACATCCTCCCATGTGCATATAGCAGCACAATTGCCGGACATAGTGTTGGTACACATAATGCGGCCAATACTGCTGCATGTCTGTCAGATGTATCATCATATAGCAGGTGTATCATTTACAGTACTGCCATGTGTGTTTGCATGTGTGACTATATTTGCCACATATGGTGGGGAATACATCCCAATTGTGACACCCCCCTGTACACTGTTGTAGACATCTGTGCATACTGCAGTGTGGAAAGCATGACGTAGGCAGGCGTGGTGTGTGTATCACACACATCAGCTATCTGTATGTGTATGACAGTTGGTCTCCACAGTGTGTGTGTGTGTGTGTGTGTGTGTGTGTGTGTGTGAGTGTGTGTGTGTGTGTGTGTATGTATGTATGGCTGTCTGGTGCATGGAGTGTGGGTGTATGCTACCATATGGAACACACAGGATCCCAACCCCTCATGGTGATGCAGTCAACTACCCGGTTGATGCCATCGGTATCAGCCGTACTGGCTACCTGTACATGTCCCTTCTCTGTGTCACGTCGTGTGAGTGCACAGTACTGTGAGGGTGATGACCACATAGGCCAGTGTCCTCACCTCAACACTATGGGGTCTGCATAATAGTGTTGTCGACCCCATGAGTGTGGGCATGTTCCTGTACTGTGACAGGGTATTACTGCTACACAGTGAGGCCTCATGCTATCAAGTGGCCTCTAACGTTATCATTGTCCAGACCACTGTGTACAACCCCTGCACCATGTCAACATACCTGTGATGTGACCTGGTATGGATGTCATGTCTCTAGCCACTGTAGCCTATTAAACTCCACCTGCACACAGGCTGCTGGATCAGTATATGTGTGGACATCTGTGGTATGTTAGACTTTCCAGCTCTCCAGTTGAGGCTACGTATAGCATGCTGAGATTGCCATACATGCCTGTGAGTACTCCACAGTTACACATGGGAGACTGCAAACACTGCTACCTGTAGACACATGCAAGTAGACCATAAAGAGGGAACCTGGGCATCATTACCAACATGCTGTTACTGTTGTTACCGAGACACAGACTGTGAACATATAACAATGCATGCTACATCTGTACTACATGGTTGTGCACATATAACAATGCATGCTACACCTGTACTGCATGGTATGTCTGGTGCATGTCATTAGTACACAACCAATGTAATATACACGTCTCTCACCATTCTTACACAACTAACATAATATACACTTCCCTCACTAGTCATACACAACTAATGTAATATACACATCTCACTATTCTGTTCACCCTGTGCATCAGACCATTTGAGGATGTCCCTGCACCGATGGTGTGGATAACAGGGATGCGGCACAGGCTTCATCATATGCACAGGGTGATAATGTGTGCCAGGGGCATAGGCTGCACCAATGGGTGACATCATGTGTGTGGGTAAGGGCCGGTGATATGATTGGACATGTCTGTTCAGTATGCATGTGGGTGTAGTGGTGCCCTACAGATGTGTTTGCTGTATGCATGCATGTTAGCACACAGTTCTGCCTTTTGTGAGGCCTACACAGGGGTATTATTGACAGCTCCAGATTGTACAGACCAGGTTGTACAGCTCACTGTGTCCGGGCACGGCCACATGACCTATGCCTGCCTGGGGTTCCACGGGCACTACCAGGCGGAGGTACAGATTGGCTACTGTCTGATGGCACATGTCCACTGGAACCGTGTCCCTGCTGGGAACATCCAGGGCCAATTCCACATGGCCTGCTGTGTCCTGGTGTGGACAGCGCAGCACCGGCTGCACTGCTACTGCTACCGGCACTATGGGAGCGGGCATGTGAGGTGGCATGCTCACGTCGACCTGCACTAGGTGGTGTAGCTGGCCTACGTCCACGTGGCCTACACCTCACTCCTACCAGATGTTCCAGCACAGACAGCTCACGCTCGCAGATTGCCATGCCACGGTCAATGATTCTGACCATGTCACCCAATCGCCTGTCCAGAACATCAGCGATCTGCTGTTGAGCATTTGCCAGTGCCTGGATGTTGTCATTTAGGGTTCGGATGGCAGCCCTTTGCAGCCTCTGCCCTTCTCTGTTCTGCCGTTCAGCATGTGCCTGTGCCGCCATTACAGTCTGGAACATGTCTGGTGATACCAGCTGCTGCTATCTGTTCTGCAGGTGCATGTCTGCCAGAGGCCCTCCTACGAGCAGCACCAGCCACATGCCTGTGTGGCACATCTGCAGACATTACACTGACACCATAGTGTAGAGACACACCATCTGTAGCCACCACACGTTCCTGTTCCACGCTAACAGACACTGACTGTTCTTCCTCTATGGCCACTGGTGATGCGGTATGTGTTGGCAGCAGAACTTTGTGCGGGGAAGAGGGGGGCATAGCTGGGATGGCAACCATTGGCACAGATTCAGCCCCTGATAACCCTGCCTGTACCTCATGCATATGTTCATAACTGCTAGTATCTGTGAGGACACTAACATCGGATGGACCGCAGGAGGGTAACGCACCTACATCACCTGTGAATGCAAAAGAAAGATTCTAAATTACAATAGACACAGACACACAGACACACACACACACACACACACACACACACACACACACACACACACACACACAGACACAGACACACACACCATGCATGTGATTTGACAGACGGCATGCACAATGCCTGTGGTACAGCTGACGGCATGCAGCTCAGACATTAATAGTGTTAGTAAGCATACCCGCTGGGGTGCACAATACAGCAAGCAGGTGTAATATCAGTAGCCATGCAGTTCACACAATCATGGTAGTATGCATGCATCCCCGTAATACACCATGTGGACCAGAACAGGATAACAGTACACATGGCTGATGTGACCTTGACATGTAATCTGCTGATGTGTGCATTAACATGCATACATGTCTGACACAGTGGTGTCCTGACATGTACAGCATCGTAATGGCCATCACATTGCGGTGTTGTCTGTATGCCCTACAGATAGAATGCATGTTTAGCAAATGTGCATGTGCATGGAAGGGTAGTGTGAGCCATCTACATTGCTCTATAAGTTTGTAGTACAGACACTGTGCCATTGCATGGCATCATGAGGTGTCTATATTGCTATACAGTGCATAATATGTACATATTGCATAGCCATAACTGCATGCATACCCATGACATAACTGTGGATTGTGACCCACGATGCTGAGGTGTGTACACACCAAACCATGCTGTGTCATGTGAAAGGTCACTGGAGGACCTACAGATGACACCCTTGCACAACAACTACAGAGTCTTAGCTGCCTGGCAACCATGTCCACACATAGCGAACTTGTCAATTCATCATGTCCAACATGACATTGCTGTACCACACACATGAGGTGCACAGCTAACGGTGATGTCCTACAGCAGCAAGGGAAATGTACAGGATAGAGGTGACTACTGTCATGTTATGACACAGGTGTGATGTTCAACCCATCTTATATGGCAGACATCAGTGACACCTTCACTGGCTGTGCACAGGCTGTTAGGATGTCTAGTGTACCACATCAACTGTATAATCAGTCCACTAAGGCTATAATTGGACCATGTGTGGACAATGCGAAACAGGGTGTATACACATCACATCTACTGTGTGGCTACGTATCTCTGGCCATCCCCCATGACCATGTGAGCATGTGTTGGACAAATGTGTTTGATGGCCATCTATCACACATGTCTGTGTTGTCCCATATGACATACACATATAGATGTCAGATATGTCACCATCCATAGGGTTATGCAGACAACAGGTTGTATGTGGGGTATGGGTTATGGGATAGTGTGACATTATTGCAGCCAATACACTACGTGTCTGGGACATGTCAGATGGCACATCACAATGTGTGCACCCATTGTAGGGGGATATGTCACAATGGTGACTCCTGTGGGCTGCCCATATCACAGCTCACTGTGTGGTACTGTTTGCATACCACACGTGTTTTTCCAATGTATAGTACATATGCCTCCATTGTAGAACACCTCCACTGTTGTATGCACAGCTGACCACATATGTAACAATGACAAATACTCTGGTTTCATGTCGGTGTATCATTTCATTTGTATGTATTGCACATACGTGACCTGTGTGAATGATGGGTAACGCGACCTGTATATGGTGAATGGAATGAACATCAAGTGTACAAGTGTTAACTGGCCACATGGCAAATATATCTATTCTTTTACATGCCTGATACTGATGACAGTCTCACCTGCAACGGACTCATGTCTGTGCAGCACGCCAGAGGTACCTGTATAGGGGTGACACAGCAGTATGAACATTATCCATGACTGTATGACAGCCACAGGGTGCACTGTGCATGTTAACACATTCGCCTGTACAATAGCATATAGTATGCACATGTGTGCATACACAGGGTAGCATACTGTAGTATGCAGCATGTGTGTCCACATACCATGCATATGTTGTTACATTACATAATGTACAGTGACACATGCACGTAAATGGGATATAGTATCCATATATGCAGGACTGACTTACCAGGAAACTCCAGGCTCATTGGTTGGGAGACACCCACCTCCACGATGGCAGATAGTGTTTGTGGATGCTGTTCTGAGGGTGTCCCCAGACTGGCCAGTAACTCCTCAGTGTGTGTGAGTGGGGGCTGAGTTGGTGGCCCACCACCTGTTCCACCTTGTTCCCTGGCGATTGCAGTGGCACACTGTTTTGCATGCCGTATCAGGTCCGTACAGTGTCTGCACACCTGCTGGTAGGTGTGGTTATGGCCACCCACATTGTTCACCCTCCTGCGCAGATCCTGCCACAGGTTGTCCCACTGCTGGGCATGCTGTGGCACATGGCTGAACAACACCTCATAGTCCTCATGGAGGTACGGGATGAGGACATCATCCTTCTGGCGGCTGTAGGCTGGAAGGCGTGTACGAGGCATTATCTGTAAGACATAATGATGGTGACAGGTCACAGTTTCAGAGATGTACAGAGATACAGCTGCACATACATTTCTATGACATCTAGTACATCTGCACAGTTATCTTTGCAAATCATCATGACACTGACACGACTGACGTGTTTGTGTCACACACGTGTAACACCCGTTATGCAATGGATATCATCACCATATATGTGTGTCACCTGTTTACAGTGTTCATACTCCATGTGAATGCTGTCTTGATGTGGGCATGTCTGTTTGCCTGCACTGGTGTTCTTACCTATCTGCACATGCCTGGATGTGTCCACGGTATTGCTGTTGACCTTGATGCTGTGTATATGTCACATATCAACACAGACACAGCCTTAATGGACTTGAGCAGTGACAATGCACACATACGCATGGAAACCTGTATATGCATGTGCTTTGCCATATACATCTACACAGCACTGTACAGCTGTTCAACATCCTGCCATGGATCGCCTGTGTTGCACATGTGATAGACATGGGACAATGGCTAGTCGGACGTCATTCGCAGGGATGGTTATCAACCATAGCATGTACGGGCAAAGTTTCCTAGCTGTAACCGACAGCCATTATGCCACTGTGAGGTGCATCAGTGCCACATTACTGATCCAGACAGTTGATACTACATTTACCATGCGGCCATCACGTCATGTATGACTGGGATGACATGTGCAGCTTTGATGGACAGGGTTGCATGGTATAGCAGGAGTATGTCACATGTATGGCACAGGGATCTGTCCAGCATGTGGCAATCCTAGTACTAGTATGGTGGCTGTCCATGTCGTATATCTTTCAGATCAGGATATGGGCATGTAGCATGTCCATCATCATGGTGCAGCAAATGTCTTTATGCAAGGTAGACAGCATGCTACATAGTGGAGGTGAGGATTGTGAAGGCTGGTATCGCCCATCCACGCATGGCCATTACCCCTTAAAGGTGATATGTGATCCAATATTGGTCACCCCAGTGTTGTATATGCCTGTCCAATGATCTCTGTGCTCATGGATGGCACCCTGTCATGACATGGGTACCTCGTATGACTACCTACGGGGTCTGGAGATGTCACCAAGTCAGGGAGGTGTACTGCACAGCACCATCTTTTACACAGTGTCCATAATGTTGACCACAGCCTAGGTGGTAGTTAATGGGTACAGGGATGTTCACCTAGTGGTGACAATGCTGATATCATCCATCAGACTGTGCACATATGTCACACACCTCACCCACACAGCCCATTCTGTATGTTGTTCACAACACTGACACAGCTATTGCTCATAGGTCATGGCTATTCACATCCTTACATACACAGAGGCCTAACATTTGTCTGTGTGGTATGGGCTACAATGAGGGTGGAGTACAACACATTAACCCTGTTCTACTGTAGCTGGCACTGGTGTGATATGCACATGTCACTCTGGCACCTTTTGTAGTTGTGAGTCTGTCAACAGGCCACTGGTAGAACACTCCTGTGACATACAAAGGTATTTGTAATCAAACATCCGTACTGTCTTGTACATCTGTACTGCTAACATCTACAGTGATAATGGTTCATGGACATGCACACCATACTCAGCAGGGTTATAGTGCGGTGCCACCCATTATGACTGTCATCACCACTTGTGGGTTGATATTATCCAACACCCTATCTGTATTGTATGTTCATGCTAGGCACTTGTTCAGAACTTGTGAGCATGTCATGAGCTACTGATTTCTATAGCACCAATTCCAAACCATTTCCCACAGGTACACTGGCTGTCCTAAAATTTCCAGCTTGCTTACGGTACAACAGCTGTTGTACACACGTAACTCACATATCCTGTGAGACATAGTTGTATATACAGGCATGTCCAACTGTCACGTACCAGTGCTATTGCCTGTCTATATGATGGATATGTCGTACATGTGGCACTAGAGCAATTGTCTCATGTGCACATTGAATGCTCGCCTCCCAACATACGACACTACAGCCTGTGGGGGATGCACTTATGCAGCCCTGCTGGGGGTAATGCTGTCACCAATTCTGACTGCACCTGACAGTCATGTTGGGATGTGTAACATTTGCAACACACCCTACACATCACATAGTCTCACATGATCTCCACCACAGCCCACACATATGAGGACAACTCATGCAGTACCTCTCCATACTCTGTGTAGGCACCAGAGCCAGCCCCCATCACGGAACACAACATCACCAACTTATAACCCACAGACTCATGTGTGCCCATCACATACAGCCAATAGGGTGTTATAACATACACAACACACCAGTCATAGGTGACTCTGTAGGCGGTCACACTGCAGTTCCACACAGCAGGCTACATGAGGCGATAGTCACTTACATCTTGGTGTCAGGTAACTGGTTCTGCAACATAACCTATGCACCCATGCCACACCTCACCAGGTACGATGTGATTGTCATTCTCCATGTTAGTGTGACTGCCCTGAGATGCCACTTCACAGACTACATGTGCAGGGACATGCAATAGCTCACCAGTCTTGTAGCCCTGAAGGTGTGGGCCAAGCCCTGGGGAGCATTATGCATTCATCCGGACCCGATACCACTGTACAATGACTGACTGTGTCACTTCAACAGTTGCGTATGCTTCTGCTGTCATTCGACAGGCATCTGGTATCTGTCCGCTTTGACTGACCTGGTCAAACACAATGCTTTGGCACAGATGACCTGCACCTGTTAGGCCTGGCTGTACAGATCACATGTGAGGCTCTTGCTGCTTCTATACTGCCTGTCTTGCACAGTTTCCAATAACAGTCACTGGCGGAACGGGAACTGACAAGCAAGACATGGGGTCATGTGACACAATGCTTGCATCTTCCTCTGTGACGCACACAGGCAAGGCACACCTTATAATGCACCACTCCAATATCTCTGCAGTGACTGGGACCTGCCTCTAGGCTCTGCAGAGCACACCTGCAATGACAGGTTACAGACAGACCATACCTTTCAGGCACATACCTGGACCGGCACACCCACAGCTGAGGTGTTCCCATATCCCACTATGTTGTACACACATCCTGGCTAATTACTTAGCACAATGCATCAAAGGTGCTCCACGTGCAACTAACTGTGCCCGGAACTGCTATACACATTGTAACCAGCTACAGATTCAACAACACACCCCACGGTTACCAGACCTCATTTGCTGGTGTACTGGACAGTAGGGCTCAGACAGCTACTACTGATGTGTGACTGACACTACCCCACACTTAACTGGGATAGCCACTCATGTATCGACACATCCGTGAGTCATAACCTCCACTCGGCTGGATCAACCCATACACACCACCTCCAAGACCAACATTATCCTTGACATGAACACTACCAACATGTGACTGGTGTTCCACACATGGGGTTCTCCCCTCATTGGTGGATTCCAAACATATGCTAATCACCCTTGTTAGCCACATCCTGGCACCACACCCTTCACGGCATACACAGTACATGATTACTACAACACCTACTACAGACGTCTTATGACAGCGGTTGTTGACGTCATGACACCTGTGCAGATGGACAATGCACATACAAATGCTGAAACATACCCCAGTGCACTGCATTAGCACGTACATGACTGCATGGATCATGCTATTCCATACAGAGCCATGATGGTACACACCAGATAACAGACGCCACTCTGGTGGTCAAGTTCCATGGACATAATGTACAAGAACAGGTGGAGGTTGTTGCATAGTGGTGTACATTCCTATGGGTGGAGTAGCTCACTGGTCAGCCTCGGTAGGGCCATGGGATCCCTCATCACATACTCCAAGACTAGCTATGCAAACATTACTGTGACACATTCCGGGGTGTACCACAAGGCATTATGGTGGTATGTCAGTAGTCAATGGCAATACCCACATCTGCTCTCACATACAACAGTCACTCAGGAACATTACAGACCCAGGTGATGTAGGCAACATGCTGCCGGATGGATTCAATGCTAACATTACACCCTCACACTCACTACAGGGCCACAATCCATGCAGGAACATTGCAGTGTCCCTGCGGTCACACCAACACAGTACTAACCTGCACTCTATATGTCCTGGGACACTGGCCCCATGTCACCTTCCAAAGTCCCAGGCTGTGATGTCCACAAACCTCTGAACAACATGTCTCCCCACTAGGCCACCATATTCAGTAATAGCCTTGTATCAGACATTGTGGTCCCTGAATGGCACACAGCAACAGTTATCACACTCCACACAGGTGGCACCACAATGCACGTGTGGGATTATAGTACTACACACCTGACTGGACTGTTCTGCATGGCTATGGGGCACATCATCATGGACGTCATTCACAGAGACATTGTTGGGCTTTGGTCCTGTGATGCCACCCGGGTTGGACTTGTTAGGGCCAGAGCATGTCCCCTACTCCTGGTGGACTCCTTTCATACAGTTACCAGGGTAGTTGATGACGGTACGGGGGTCCACACATCCTAAATTGTCCTCTCATTGCCTTACAGCACCGTTCTCCATTCTGGTATTGACAACATACACATCCACCTGCACATTGTACTCTATGTCTCAGGATGTTATGCAATGTGGCTCATGGACAGGACACACACAATGAGGGTAGCATACCATAGTACCTACTGCATTTCAGTTACACTTGGCATACCACAGTCCTCAGTCATAGGGCCCCTCATGTTCAGTATATGCTTCCCTGAGGTACAGGCTAGCACAGAGGGACTTTCCCTGCCTAGCTTTACAAACCCCTGCATACAAAGCACCATGATTGATCCACCAGATGATACTGACTCTATCCATATGGGTGTCACTGTGACAGATACCTGATATGAATATCATGGCCTCAAGCTGCATGAACATCACCTTTGCATTACACCATTCACCCACTGACTATCACATAGGTGGTAGTCCCCTACATACATGTCACATTGTACATGTTCATAGTACACACGTATGTCACACCCACTCCTGTGGTTACCATTTCGCCACTGTGGCGTGGATATCCTTTTACGTGGCCACACTTATCTGTACTGGGTGTGTAGCTGGTACATAGGCACCCATTGTACCTCTGAACCCAAGACTTCTACACACATTCAAGGGTACACCACCCCGTTTACGGTGTACCTTACACAACAGCTACAGCTTTACATACCACAACATTAACATGCCTTAACGTTTATTGAGCTCCGACAGTTGAAGTATGCGGCTGAACAACGGACACCACATCTGTACACATTTGCATACTACATACTCAGGGGTGACCTCTGCTGAACAGACAGGGCCCATGTCCACAACAATATTAATGGATATACTCCACATACGCGACATAAGCAAAAGCCACTGTGAGCAACATGCCCAAGGATATGTGCACACACGCAACGATGAGTGGGATGTGCTCCAGGGTTACATTCCCAAACCGGACACTCACCATGCTTTGGAACATGAGTTCTATGTACATCACGCAGGGACACTCAGTAGCACTGTTCATGTGATACCTCCCTTGGTGGTTGGGAGACACATGTATGCCAGGTATCACTGCAGTGGCTGTACTGTGCAGAGGTGCAGGTAACACATGGCTCTGCTGTTCACAGGACACTACCCTAGAGAGGTGCCACTGGTGTGAACACTGTAGTTGTGCTTACACATACACTTGCCAGACTGCATATACCCCACTATGAACCTGTGAAGCTATTACATTTCCTTTGTGCATGGTTACTTGGTAGCCCTTCCATTTAGATTAGCTATCATTCTATTACAATGTCCCATGCCTACAAGCCATATGTATCCTGTTATTGTACATGCCAATAGACAATACCTTTGGTATGCATGATATGCCTGTTATGCTGTGTAGAATATCTGACATATCTACCTACAATACTATACATTACACATATTTTGCATAGTATCCCATAATGCAAAGCATACTTGCACAGTGGGACCACCTTACACATGTCATTGTCATTATATGCCCATACACATGCCTACTGTGACAGTATATCAACATATACTATCCCCTGCTATGGCACGTACTTGTTGGACAATACCCTACCACTGACGGCGGGTTGTATGGAATTGTTCTGTTTAAAGCACTCATGTAGCATCCCTTGTGGTGTCTGTGATGTGTACCTTGTGGCCCACTGCTGGACACACAGTTTCTACAAGCGTTAGTATGCTCAGCAAGACATCACTACATAAATGCCTTTTCCCACTTTATGCATTGCGGACACTTTTAATTAATGCAAACCAGGCTATACATACAGTAAATAATTAATACAAAACATGCTATACATAAACTTACATACCGAGTGTTCTACATACCTTGTTATCATTCTGGACTTTCGTCTCTATCTCTCTCACACTGCTTATCTCTCTCACACTGCTTAAACAGGTATATGGTATGAGCATACGGTTTGAATGTCTGGCAAGTCATCCTTATATACGTCGATACCTGTAACATGTGGTTTCCTGCTGCCAATTGGTGTTCCTGAGTGACTAATTACTTGCACATCAGTTGTGCAGCTACTTCATTCACCAATTACGTGGCAACAGTGGAGTATAATTTAATTCTCCACTTGGGCGTTGCCCATTTTCCCTACCTTCGGGGAGACGGCCTGTATTGTGTTTTGTTGTGTGTAATTGCAACTGCTATGTGTAGAGACAAGTATACTTTGGATTCATGTCCCCAGTGGATTGTGTGTGACAGCTAGAGTATGTGGTTCAACATGTGGGTGTACCTGTCATCCCAACCGTCTGATAACGGACTATTGCAAACAAAACCTGTAACATCGCCGTTTGTTCCATTATAGAACGGCTACAATTATGCATGGCTCCTTTAATTGTGTCTCTCACAGGGTATGTTGACGGTTCTGCAGATGTAATTGACTGACTGGATGTTTGTGCTGTTATTACAGTCTGTATTGCTATAGTTTCTAGTGTGGAGGATGTCGATGGTTGTGCGTAACATATACAGGTGTGTGGGGCTTGCATTTCTACATATTCCATATATATGTGTGTGGGCTCTGTCCCTAATTAAAGAGCTATCAGTTAGTAGACTTATGTTACGGGATTTTACATTATGGGACATATTAATGTCCTACAATCTCGGACATTTGCCCTTTGTTATGTTTTATGTCAGGACACACCTGCCCAGGGAGGGGCTGTCCCTCCTAATGTGGGATAGGTGGTAACTGTATGCCTACGACTAGCTATACCCACACCTACCGTAATGATCTACCTCCGAGTTGGCACTAACAGACACACGATGCAGACACACACACACACACACACATTATAGTCACACGGAGACGCACACAGCACCCTCAACATACACATACACAGACTACGGCACTCACAAATACAGTTGAACACAGTACCTACGCGGACCGCAACACCGGCAGCGGTAACTACATGTCCCTTCGTATCATCATACTATTACTCGCGGTTGTACTGTTCCGATACTGTGTTCTTTCAGTCTTTCAGCCTCGTGGTTACACGTGTTGGTATGTTACACATTCCATAGTTGGCGTTATCCTATTTATTTGTACCTCCAAGGTGTTATGAATGTCGTTGACCTATCTATATATATTTGCAGATATCGTTGAATCCGTATATATCAACATATATCACTCTATCGCCCTTTCTATCTGTATTATATATATGTATATATATATATATATCTGACAGGGAAAGTGACAGGCAAGCTACACCTTTCACTGTGTACTTATCGGTGTATACTGTTTCCTGGACTCCGCACGTTTGTGTCTGTACCTGTCACATTACACACCTGCCATAGGTTAGGGTTACCAGCTGTCCCACTTTGCGAGGGACAGTCCCTCTTTGGGCAGTTGTGTCCTGCAAAATATTTGTAAACATGGCAAATGTGCTGAGATTGTAGGACATACTTATTTCCTATAGTTTATGTAATAGTTGCATAAAAGAGTTATTCTGTATCTGAACCACTTATATGTTATAGAAACAGAATAAGTAAGTAAACATTACAAGAATAATCATTTATCTAGGCAAAACAGTGAAGTTCTGATTTTCGTACTGGCCGGGTGTATGTGTCAGCCTGCAGATATCTGACGTATGTCCCACATTGGTCATTTGCAGAGGTGGCAACCCTACTATAGGTACATCTTGGCTAGCAATAGTATTAGGTGATTCTATACATGATTGCATGTTCTACTCCTGGCAGTGGTCGTTTTACCCTTCAGAGCAGGTGCTATTAGTACAGGGGTGAATAATGCTGGTTTCACCTGTTCTGGACATCATTGACCATGATCTGCAAGATATTCGGAGAAGCTTATCCCTGTTTCGCGCATATCCGTATAGTCATATTTAAACATCGCTTACCAGCAGTGGGCAACGCATATTCCCACTAACGTGTGCTAAACATGATCTGATGACCTGCATCTGACATGCATTACTCGTGCCTTCGGGATTATGTTACATCCCTTGCAGGACGTGGGACCAGGAACATGCACAACGGTCACTGCATTTAACACATGGATATCTGGGATATGTATACGTGTTATGTCATTTTGTACGTGGAGTATACTACGGCTGTTACTCCATACTGCACTCACATGGATAACTCAGTTAGTTTACATATTGATGAGTCCAGTTAATGGTGTGTCCATGTGATGTTTACTAGATGTGCTCTGGCATTGGGTATGTATATCACAGTGAGCCACACACGATACTGTGCTACACCTTCAAACGACGTAGGTGGGGCATGCTGGGGTGACGAATACCTGTCATGGGTACAACCCATGCCTTGACACAACATCCATGATTTTATTATGTGGAGCCCCTCATTAACGTATCAGGGACTCTGTGATGAGTGTGTGCAGAACAGTGCTTACACACATGTGCTCCCGCGATTGCCTCTGCTCCACTAAGCGACAGTTGGTTACTCGATGTTGTGGCAACAGCGGACACTGTTTTCCCCGTTTGGTGTATGGCCTCTGACAATCGGCCGTGTACCTACAGATGTACCTGGGAACCTATACACACAGCACCACCACATGCTGATAGGCGCATGTACTGTTCAGGTGTTGACATTCCATGTTCCAATAGCTGTTGTATGTACTATGTTTGAGGGCTGCCTATGTAGGATTCACACAGTGGGCCACCTATACATTACAATTTACAGGTGGTCGTGTTTGTGTGCCATCCATTTTACTGTGTGTGCAGATGGAGAGGTGTGTCAGTCCGTAGGGGCCTACACTGTCAGAGCATGTGCTATACGTTCCCTCTTTGCCAAGGCGTAGGCATATAGGGCATGCCTCTGTCTGCCTACTGGGGCTGGCACAGTGTGTTTGTGGTCTGAATCCCTCTGTGCCTGTGATGGCCTTGGCAATTGCGGTGGGCTATGAGGGCCTTCACCATTTTGTCCCTGCTGCAGCTGTTTCCGCAGGATCATATTATGTAGCATGGCACATACTATGACGATGTCGGCACATATGCCTGGAGAGTACTGCAAGGCTCCACCAGATGTGTCCAAGCACCGGAACCATGATTTCAGCATCCCGAACACACGCTCTATGATGATTCTGGTTTGTGCGTGTGCCTCATTATGACATTCTTGCATGGGTGTGTGTGCATTTCTGATGGGAGTCATCATCCACAGCTCCAGTGCATAGCCAGCATCCCCCACAAGGTGGCCATGTGGGATGTCCCCCCTGACAAATACCTGATACAGCTGTGAGGCATGCCAGATATGGGAGTCATGGTAGCTTCCAGGGCTGCCAGCACACACACCCATGATAATGCCCTGGGCATTGCACATGACCTGGCAGTTGATGGAGTGGAATCCCTTGTGGTTTATGTAGTGCCTACCATGCTCACTGGGTGGTGAGTTGATTTGTATGTGCATGCAGTCTATCGCACCCAGTACCTCCGGGTAGTGTGCCACACAGTGGAAGTGACGCATATTGCTGGCCAACTCCTCCTGAGTTTGGGGGAAGGTGGCCTAATGGTTAAGGTGCTTGCCTTACAAGCACAAGTTGCAGGGTTTGAGTCTCACAAGGGATAATTGGCTAGGCTTAAAATGGCTCGCAAGGGCAGTTAGCTTAGTACGAACCTATAATCCTATAATCCTATATGCTCATTGGCATGTGGTAACATGGCATCCAGGAACTGGTGTAGTACCCTGGATGCCGATGCCTGTGAGATCCCCGTTATGTCTCCAGTTGGCCTTTGTAAGGTACCTGTGACTAGTATTCGCAAGCTTACACATACCTTCATGTCCACTGGGATGGGTTCCCCTCTGTTGTTTCTAGTTCTCAGGCGTGGCCGGTACAGCTCCACTATTTGCTGTAAGATGTCACTGTCCACCCTGTAATGCTCTACTATTTCCAGATCATGTAGCCCCTGGTAGGTTACCCTTGGTCTGAACACTCTTCTCCTCCTCTGGGGCCTGTGGTGGTTGTCAGCATCCTCCTCCACAACACCATCAGTCTCTAACACATGATGATGAATCACAGCTATGGCAGCTCCCAACATGTACATTTTAAAAGTTTCCCATGTGTTTACACCTATGGTGCAGTGTTTGGGAATAAACAGGTGTGTGTAGGGTGCTTTCACACTTTATACTATTGTGCTGTGAACACCGATGATGTCATAGGGTGTGTATGTACGATCGTAGCTACAGGGTATCTTATGTGTTTTACTACCGGAACTACTATTGTGGTGCCTTTGGTGTTGAATTACATTTGGCTGCTGTGGATTACCTCTTGACCTTACCTTTACATTTCTGCATGTTCCACCTACCATTTTCTGGCATGCATCCAGCAGCCTGCTTTCATTTGCATTTTCCTAGACCAGGCTTATCTTGCGTAATGTGTGCTATTGCCGGTCTACTGTTGGTTTGCTTTGCTCTGCTATGACAGATCTCCTATCTTTGCAATCCAATGCCTCCCCTCCTTTCTTTGCATTCCAATGCCTCCCCTATCCTGTTTTGCAGGTTTCTGCAAGCAGACTTGTCAGCTGCCGTCGATTGGCTGCCGTGAGGTGATTGGTGTTAATTGCTCATTAGTACTCCAATTACCCTACTTCGGCATTTCCTTCTTTTCTTCCCCTGACCTTCCTGTTTGTGCTATTGTTCACGGCGCATGCAGCCATTTATCGGGTTTCAGGCACGTTTTCATCCCCGTACACATGCGCTTTTGGGTACCATGTGTGCTCTCAGCTAAACAAGTCTATACCTTCCTCCCCACCCCTGTCCTGCAGCTTTGCTTAGCAACACCCAGACCAGATTTGCATTGCTCCAATGTGCTTACTGCTATGGTGGCACACCCCTCTGCTGATGTCATGTATCTCCTCTGAGCCACTCCTCGGTGTTATAGGGACGTTTGCGATTCAGTATTACCTGCCTCATGTGCATGGCATTGACTAGTAATTCATAGTTACCGCACCGAACACTGTCGCAGGCCCTTAGCAACCCTTGCATCTTGGTTGTGGTGTTCCATGCCTACCATTGCATATTATGGTATAAACCTGATTTGTATTACATTGCAATTTTATGACATTTTTATATAATTTCTTTATGTTCCTGTTTGCACACACATGCCCTGTGGTTGTACTGTGCGTTACTGTGGACATGACATTAAATGTTGTTTTTTAGGTGTTGTGCATCTTTTCTTATGCCATTGGCTGTGTATTTAGCCATTGGCATATGTTAACTTTGTAATACATGAGTCTGGTCCACTTCCATAGCTCCAATGTTCTGTTTGGGAAAATGTAAACCGTGTTTTTTGGTTTACATTTCCGTGGGCTTACGCTACGCCTGCACCACTTCATGAATCGCTATCTGCCTTCATTTGCATGGTGCGACACTGTGCATGGGGTGATTAGCATACCTATGCCATGGGCTGCGCAGTTCTGGCATACGCCGGTAGTGCTCGATGGCCATATTTGGCGTTATTCCGCCTACGCTACACCTGCACCTGGCGCAAGCTTCATGAATCCCGGGGTATATCTATCATTCCTATGCTACATGAAAAAGCTTATAAATTTTGACTGTTTTATGTTAAAAGTTTGCACTTGTTTTTATATTACATGAATATCAAGAATATATATATATATATATATATATATATATATATATATATATATATATAAACCTTTTTTATGAGAAATGTGTTATAAAACGTTTTAACATAATACTGACATATTCATTTTGTATGGTGATTTTAAAATGGGTGGAGTTCCACCATTCATTTTGAAGTTGCATCTTTGTGACATTTCCCCCAGGATTCAGCAAGCTCTGCACAGTGTGCAGGAATAGTGCAAGAGCTGCTGCACCCAATATGGCCGCCGAACGATCCAGGAACAAGGACTGAATACATTTCTGCAAATTACAAAATGGAGACATGACAGCCCAAAGAAAGTATGTATTCAATGGAGTAGGGATGCCAATGGCTAAATATATGGCCATTGGCATGATAAATAGTTGCAAAATTATAAAAAATAACTTTTTTATTTTTTCGGCCACTTTTGGCTGTTTAAGCCTTGGGCAGAAGTGCTCAAATGGGATCGGGCCAAAAATAAGAAAAAAAAAAGTGGAAAATAAGCTTTTAAACTCAAAACAGCATTTTGCCATGATAGTCAATGGCATGCATAAAACAATACCAGGGCGTAGTGGCTGCTAAGATGGAAGGCTGAGTGTGAGTGTGAGTGTGGTAACTATGAATTAGCATTCTGTTTTATGCAAATGAGGGGACTGATACTGAATCACAAGATTTCCTCTCAGTGTTAGTTTGCACCCAACCATGTAGGTGCAGCAATATAACAGTGCAAATCTAAGAGCTGAATAACTTCAAAAGGGGTGTGTCATGCTTGCTGTAAGCTCATTGGAGCTCCGTGGCTTGTGTTTACCCTTAGGTAAGCACAGCGAAGGAAGAGGGCATGTCAGATGTTCCTGAGCACTGTGTACATAGCCTAAATGGATGAGCGCATCACTCACTGGGTTTTAAACAAAACAAAAAAAAAACAAGAAATATCAGCTCTGTTCACATCTGAGCACTGGGTATGCGCGGCGCGCCTCTGGGCTTAAAAGGGAAGCCAGTGCAAAGGCAATCAAGGAGAACTAGCATAGCTGGCAGGTGGAATGTATCAGAATCAGACAAATACACACGCAGCAGCCCAGCACATTACTATAAACCATGCAAACACCTTTCAGACTGTTTTTTGGGAAGCAGCAGTAGGAAGGCAATCAAGGAGAACTAGCATAGCTGGCAGTTGAAATGTATCAGAATCAGCCAAATACACATGGAACAACATAGCACACTACTATAAACTATGCAAACTCCTTCCAGTGTGTTTTTTTCCCACAAACTCTACACCACCGGTGTATACAGACTGGGAAATTTTACCTGACAAAAGTAACAAAATGTTAGGGGCTACTGTCACTCCCATACATCAATATGTGCAAGAGGCTGAGGGTGGTGAGGATGTGAATGCTGGTGACCAACCCACAGTGAGGAGAAGAAGAATGTACAGACCCAGAGTAACCTACCAGGGGCTACATGAGCTGGAGATAGTGGAGTGCGATAGGGTGGACAGGGACATTCTACAGCAGGTTTTTGAGCTATGCCGGCCACGCCTCACACACAGAACCAACAGAGGGGAACTCATCCCACAGGATACCAAGGTATGCGTAGGCTTAAGAATACTAGCCACAGGTACCTTCCAAAGGCCAACTGGGGATATCATGGTGATCTCACAGGCATCAGCATCTGGGGTACTCCACCAGTTCCTGGATGCCATGTCAGAACATGCCAGTGAGCACATATATTTCCTCAACACCCATGAGGCGTTGACCAGCAATATGCATCGCTTTCACCAAATAGCAGAATACCTGAGATAGTGGGTGCTATAGAGTGCATGCACATAGACATAAAAGCACCATCTGGAGAGCAGGGTAAGGTCTACATAATCCGCAAGGGCTTTCCCTTCATCAACTGTGTATCATGGTGGGTTAATGCACTGTGTTATAGTTGAGAGGGGCCTGGGTTCGAGACTTGGCTGAGGTGTTTATTTGGGGTTGGGAGGGTGGCCTAATGGTTAAGGTGTTTGCCTTACAAACACAAGGTTCAGGGTTTGAGTCTCACAAGGGATAATTGGCTAGGCTTAAAATGGCTCGCAAGGGCAGTTAGCTTAGTACTATTCTATGAATCTATGAATCTATGAAACTGCAAGGTCGTGTGCAATGCCCAAGGTATTATCTTGATTGTGTGTGCTAGCAGCCCTGGAAGCAATCACGACTTCTACATCTGGCATATGACACAGCTGTACCAGTCATTTGCCAGTGGGGACATCCCATATGGCCATCTAGTGGGGGATACTCATTATGCACTGGAACATGGGTAATGACACCCATCAGAAATGCACACACACCCAAAAAAGAAATCCATAATGAGGCACACGTACAAACCAGAATCATACTAGAGTGTGTGTTTGGGATGCTCAAGTCACAGTTCTGCTGCCTGGACATATCCAGTGGAGCCTTGCAGTACTCTCCAGCTACATGTACACACATGTTCATAGTATGTGCCATGCTACACAATATGATCCTGCAGAAACAGCTGCAGCAGGAACAGCACGGGGCAAGGCCACACAGCCCCCCTCCATTGCCAAGGCCATCACAGGCACAGAGTGACTTGGAGGAGGAACTACCTGAGCCTGCCTATGTAGGCAGAAGGAGGCGTGCCCAGTATGCACAAGCCTTGGCAAAGAGACAACACATAGCACATACACTGATACGGTAGGGACCTAGGGAATGACACCTCTCTCTGACTCGCACACACAGTAAAAGGGATGCCAAACATGACACTACCTGTGCTTTACCATGTATAGAGAGTGTACTATGTGCATCCAACATAGTCAGTCCTCCAGCACCATACTCAGTACTGGCCCAGCCACAAGGTAAGTCACTCTTCCTATCAATGTACTAGTATGTTCTCATAGTTGTATCTATGGTATGGATGTGAGTATGTAAGGGAATGGGCCTATATCAGAAGATGGAATGGAAAAAATATAGAATGGCAAAACAGCGAAAAGACCGGACCTTGAAGTGTTGTTTGCCAAATCGCGGTACAGTGAAGACTGGAATATTTGCCCTTTCCTCACTGTAGTGTGATCTCAGAGTTGGTATCTATATTTAGTGGGGAGGGGTCGAGGTCTGGTCTTTTTGCTGTTTTGCCGTTCGATATTTTTTCCATTCGGTCTTCCAATATAGACCCCAAGGGAATCGGGTGCCTGAATGAGATGGCAGCAGATAGTGGACACCTATATATGCAGCATGAAATCCATAACAAATACTGCTGTCAACATACTAGGCAGTACTAGACAAGGTGACAAATCCCACTGCAGTACATGTTGTGGCCCAAATGTGTCTCTATAGGACACACACATGCTTGTTAGTGTGGCTCAAATACCCACCACCAGCCTCAGCAAGCAGGACAGGTGTAGATGACCATAAAGAAAGTCTGGTCTAAGGCCTCCAGTTGATGGAAATGGTTAACAGCCCACCCTCCAGACCTACACAGACAGACTACAACAGGTCTGGCAGGTGTATTTCAGTTCTGAAGGGTGAGAAGTATGAAACTGAAATGTAGGTCAATAAAACCTAAGATCTGTACACTACTGATATACCTCCAGTCTTCATGATAGGTCAGAATATAAAATGAAATGGAAGCCAACAGAGTACCTGAAATAACAGTGCAGTCATAGCAAATGTTTAAAGTCATCAGGTGTGCCCCCCCAATCCCATGTAGAAATGCAGTAACATGTAAGTGTGAGGTGTAATAACAGTGGAGCACAGATTACCTGAGCTGGCCCAATCTACAAGATAGATTGGTGCATCTGTACAATATGCAGGGGTCCATGTGTTAGGTTGTCGTGTTCAATATTGTGTGGAAGTGGACAGCTTATAGGCATTGAAAGCTGTGTGTTGGTGGCCTATGGGCAGTACTGTGGATGACAGGGCCATATTCTGGCAACTGCAGTGCCAACCACAATGCTTCTCAGCAATACCCATATCAGCAGTTGTCCATACTCACTGTCCAGATGTCAATATCTGTCACTGTCTGAAAGATGGACATGCCATGAATGTGGGCCCATACATACACACAGTACACAGGTGGAAGTATCTTAGACAGAGTGCATAAAATGTAACTGTCAACTGCACACAACTTTGGAATTGTACATACAGGTTACCAGCACATTAGTTGTCTGTGTAGTATGGAATACTGATGTAGTCTGGACAATCACTGGCAGACCACAAAAGACACAGTTATGAAGTAATGAAAGACTTTTTATGTCCCCGCACAAGGCAGCATAAGGGGAATGTCCCAGGTATATCTGTGAGTCAGCTGCAAGTAGCTTCCATATCACACATGCACTCAGCTCACCCCACCATCAGCCACAGGTTTATCACAGGTCATATCCTTGCTGTTGGGAATGAGTACAATATGACCTCACTTCTGTATGGGAATATCCACAGAATGCAGCATGCTGAAGAGGTTTCAAATGCAGGTATGTCCCAAACTGTAAGCCACTCACTGCATGCATCCAGACCAATGGGTCAATATGAACAGGAACTATTGCCATTAACACCTCAAACACTTACCCTGTCATCCCAGGGGAATCCACTGGCTCGCAGCCTGGGAATATGGGAGTGACAGAATGCACTAGCCTGCTACAGATGGCCTGCATGACTGCCAAATGGCCTAGAGTCTTCTGTCAAAGGCCTGTGCCTCATCCGTACTGCCAATGTATGGTATCTCATGGGGTCCTAAATAACAAACTAACACAGTCAACAGAACACAAATGCAAGGCCATATTGACAAATCCCAGTAGCATGCCCCCCATGTCCTACTGCATGAACTGGGGGCCAATCCATAAATACTGCTGGGATGAAGGGCCAGCTATAGGGCTACTTCCCAGATATCACTCTCATAATGTTAGGACTAGGATAAAATACTAGATTACGGGGGTGTAGATACAAGGATGTCATGGAGTATGTGATGTCTGAAACTCTGATTTGTGCCCATACTACCTCTGCCTGCAAACCCAGTAATGGGTGGCTGCAAACCTGCTTTTAAACCAAAATGTAAAGGGGAACTGACCAGATATATGAGCCCTGCTTCTGGATAACCTGGGTAGATCTGTACACCTGAGAGGTATGACCACAGCAGGATATGGCCATTCGGTTAAGTTGATATATGTACAACAAGGGCATCCTCAGCTACCATACTACCAAGGTGCTGGACCATTTACACAGATCCATCAGCAAGTGTCTGTAGCTACCCCTCCACAATGGCAGGAGTGTGCAAGAATGTGTAGGCTGCGGACCACAATACTGGACTCAGCTGCATTCATCTTCTATTTCCCAGTAAATAACTGTGAGCAAATAATTATATCTGTCAGTAGTCAATGACATAATACATCACAGTGTAAAACAGTACATATGTCTAAATATCTCTGCTAACACCAACCATGTAAAACAAGCAGCACAGACAGCAGTAGTTACAGTATCCCCCTATCTGTCGCCCATTGTGACTCCATATTGTCAACCTATTTACAGATATCCTGCAGAAACAGGTTGCTATGTGTAGGTTAAGAACACCAAAACCTGGACTGGAGTACAACCCTACATGGAATGGATCCACACACTAAGTATAGAATGTCATACTGGGCATGCTCCTACACTTAGAGAAATAAAGCCCATGTCTGACAACACAGTGGACTATACATATTTGTCATTTGCAGATGTCTGTGCACACACACACCAAATTGTACACCATTTATGCTCCACACACACATTGGATAGGAATACTCACACATATCCAAGGCCAACACACTATAATATGTCAAACATACACACACACAGATGTGTGGAAGACAGAAACAGACAGTGATAGATAAAAGTCCATTATAAGGCCTGTTCCACCCACTACACATCCAATTGGACAATATTGCATGATATGCAGATGCCAATCACTGTAGACATTCCTTTGGGTAGCCCTCAGCCCTATAATGCCTGTGGTGCTTGTGATAACTGTGTGACAAAATGTAAAAAACAGTATTCTTGTAGCATTTGTATACTCAGTTCTGTCAAATGTAAAGTTGTGTGTGACTGAGTGTGTGTGTATGTGCGTGTGTGTTTGTGTGTGTGTGTGTGTGTGTGTGTGTGTGTGTGTGTGTGTGTGTGTGTGTGTGTGTGTGTTTCCAGAGGAATGATTGATGGCCCATTCACACACATTGAACTTCCCATTGCCCATGTTAACACTCCTACTGATGTCAGTCACCTTGAAATAACCCTTTGGCCAAGTCTCAGTCCTATAAGCTCCGGGGTGCTTGTGATAACTGTGTAATAACATAATGTAGTAAACTAGTTAGGTAGGAGTTCTCATTCTGGCCCTGGCAACTGTGAAAATGTGTGTGTTTGTATGTGAGAGTGTATGAGTCTTTGTTGACACCTGCTTTTGTGGTCATTCACACTTACTGCCCTTCCCTCACCCCTCCTTTAGCACTACAGCTGATGTCATTCACCTTCAAAGATACCTTTGGACAGCTATCTAGCATATAACTGCTGTGGCACTTGCGATAACTGCGTAATACCATAGTATAGCAAACTAGTTAGGGAGGAGGTCTAATCCTGGTCTTGGCAACTGTGAAAATGGGTGTGAGTCTTTATTGCCACCTGCTTTCATGGTAATTCACACTTACTGCCCTTCCCTCACCCATCCTTTGAGCACTGCAGCTGATGTCAGTCACCTTCAAAGATGCCTTTGGACAGCTCTCTAATATATAACTGTCGTGGAATTTGTGATAGCATAATACCATAGTGTAGCAAACTAGTTAGGTAGGAGTTCTAATCCTGGTCCTGGTAGCTGTGAAACTGTGTGTGTGTATCTTTGTTAACACCTGCTTTTGTGGTCACTCACACTTACTGCCCTTCCCTCACCCCTCCTTTAGCACTGCAGCTGATGTCAGTCACCTTCAAAGATGCCTTTGTATAGCTCTCTAACATATAACTGCCATGGCTCTAGGAATAACTGCATAATACCATAGTGTAGCAAACTAGTTAGGTACGGATCCAAGTCCTGGTTCTTGCAACTGTGAAAATGTGTGTGAGAGTGTGTGAGTCTTTGTTGATACCTGCTTTTGTGGTCATTCACACTTAATGCCCTTCCCTCACCCCTCCTTTGAGCACTACAGCTGATGTCACTCACCTGAAAAGATACCTGTGGACAACTCTCCAATGTAAAACTGTCATGGCACTTGTGATAAATGCGTAACACTACAGTACCAATACATAGCTAGGTAGGGGTTTGGAACCCAGTTCTGGCAAGTGTGTGTTGGTGTGATTGTGTAAATAACAGGATCCATTGCAGCATGGGTTTTGATACATTTTCATATTGAGGACCCAAATGTCCCAGTGTGGCTTTACAAGGCCAGCAGTTGTCAAACAACATAGAGGTTATTGTACACAATACACAGCCATACATTTATATATAGGAAACCATTATAATACCCCGGAGACCTCTCTCTACCCACAGATCACACACAAACACTCTTGGCTCCTTCTCTCTTCCTGTCTTTTTTTCCCTCTGTCTCTCTCACCCCCCCCCCTCTCTGGTAGATGTGGAAAAATGCATCTGTTTTGCATAGGCAGCAACTTGACTTTGGTTGGTAATGCTCATGATCAGCTGATGCCTGTGCATGAACTGGAGTCTTCCACTTGCTGATTGCATGTGTAACACCTGTGGTATCATTCTTTTATCCAATTGCATGGAAACACACCACTATAAGTAAGCAGTGCAAGTGGGTGTTGGCCCTTCTCCCTCACTGTGAGCAGGAATTCATGTGGGTGTGTGATAAACAGCATCACAGAGGGTAGTTAGAAATACCTGTTACAACAAGCACTGTGAAGAGAGGCCAAAAAACTGGAGGGGGATGTTCCAGACATGGGGACAGAATGTAAGTATTGCTGTTCTACATTTGAAGTAATGTTGGTTTAACAGGGTTTGTGTGGATATGGCTGTTCTGCATGATTTAAAGTCTGGCATGAAAGTGTTATGTGGTTGAGAAAACTCTCACCTGTAGGGCTATCTGCAGTCTAGCCAGAGTTTGGAGCCTGAGATTTGCTGTGTTACTTACACATTTTCTGTATTCATAAATGCAGTAGCATACTCTTGATTATTGTACTCAGGAAATGCCAACATCCATGTGTGTTACTGACTTCATATCCCTCAGAAGAAATATGTCACAAC